>NW_010251924.1:5527-7809 GCF_000690775.1 Eurypyga helias | reverse complement strand
ATTCTGTGATTCTATGATTTTAATCTTGATCCCTGAAGGTATGTAATAATGTGACATTCTTTTAGGGCTGGAGACCAAATACACAGGGTACCCGTGGTCCTCGCCCACCAGGGTAAGTCTGCTTCTATTTCTGATTACTTTGTTTAATTGTGCATTATTAACATAATGCATTTGCATTTGTATTGATATGCAACTCAGTGTTCCATGAAATTTATCATCATAAGTTTGTTTTCCATGATTTATATTTAGAGTAGAATATTTGATGCATTATTTACATTGAATTAAGTTCATTTACATTTGGTTGAGCTTAATGGTTTTACTCAGAGCTTTCCTATTTATATTAGTCTTTCTTGAATATTTTTCACATAACATTCTGCAAAAAGGAAACCATTTTTTAACTGTTGGCTGCCTTTGCAGCTATTACAGTAAAAATTACAGAGAAATTGCTGTGAAGGGTTTTTACAAGCAATGTGGAATTTTGTACAGTGCTTATAAAATTTAAAAGTGATTTCAGCAGATAAGCAGCATCTTCTCTTTGAAGAACCATGTTTGATCATTTCATTTTTTTTGTTTACTGAAAGGCCTTAACAGCCAATGTATCTTTCTGTGTTATTTTGCAAGTATGTGTGACCATGACCTTGGATTGTCTGTATTGAAGAACTTCTATTTCTGTGTGCTGTCAGTCATTCTATAATGAAAAAAAGAGTGGAAATTAAGGAGCTGTCTTATTCCAAGAAGTAATCTTGTTATAATAGGGTTGTTTGGAAATATTGGTGGTAAAATATAAAAGATAGGTATTCATGGTGTTCAAGAGTGTACTTGGAGTAAAGGCAGAAGACAGAGATTCTTTGATGAATTGGAGATACTTTCATTCCTTTAAGCAGAATAAAATACTGAGGTATAGTTGGCTTCCACTGTGTTAATCTCCAAAAAGTTTGGAAGGTTTTCATCCCAAGGAGCAATTGCCTCTCTGACAGAGCGATGTTGACACAGACCTGCTGTAGAAGACAAGAACAAGGAATCCCTGATTTAGGATCTTGTTGTAGCAGCTCCTGTTGGGGAGTGAGGAGAAGCCAGGATGGCCTTGCAGGGGCCCTTTTCTGGCTGCCGGCGTACTCTGCAACTGGGGAAGAGGAAAAGCTCGCTGGCTAGTTCCTGAGCTGAAGGAAGTGGGGCTAATAGGGATTTGCCAAGTAGGCCACCTCCAGTTGTACTGAAATGGTTCATAGCAGGAATTTGTGAAGGAGCTGATAATAATAATAACTAATAGGGAGTTTGCTTTTATTGTAATTGAAAAATAAGAGAACATATTGCTATTAAAATAATTTTAACTTCCTGCAGGGTGCCATGCCTAGATCTAGGGAGGCTGGGAGATTCTGATGAAGAGGTAATTATAAATTAATTCTGTCTTGAATAGTTTTTAGAATTCATGTGTTGCAGAAGTTTATAAAAATATAATTCCTGAATATAAACCAATTAAGATCACTTGTCTTTTTTTTTTTTTCCCCCTTGTAATTTTAGGATGGAAACTCTTACATACCATATAGTGGAAGTTATTCTCATACATGTCCCCTAGATTCATCTTCAGACTGGAGAATGCCCTGTGCACAGCATCATCAGGCACAACTGGTCAGTCTGTCGCTACAAATACCTTTAAAATACAGCCCTTTAGCAGTAACTTAGAAATGCATACTTAACTTTATTTTACAAATTCTCTTTTTTGATTTTGGCAAAATATTATTGGCAAGGTACTTCATTAGGTTTGCATGGCAAGGTTTTGGTAGCTGGGGGGCTACGGATGTGGCTTCTGTGGAAAGCTGCTAGAAGCTTCCGCCTGTGTCCATTAAAGCCAATGCTGGCTGGCTCCAAGACAGACTCACTGCTGACCAAGGCCGAGCCCATCAGCGATGGTAGCAGCACCTTTGTGACAATATATTTAAGAAAAGGTGTGGGTGGAGAACTGTGGTGGAACAATGGCAACCAAAAAAGGAGTGAGAATATGTGATAAAGACAACTCTGCAGACACCCAGGTCAGTGGAGAAGGAGGGGGAGGAGGTGCTCTGGGTGGCAGAGCAGAGATTCCCTGTCAGCCCATGGTGCAGCCTGTGGTGAGGCCGGCTGTGCCCCTGCAGCCATGGAGGATCATGGGGAGCAGAGACCCACCTGCAGCCTGGGGAAGACCTCTTGCTGCAGCAGGGGGGATACCTAAGGGAGCCTGTGACCCCTTGGAAGCTCATGCTGAAGCAGGCTCCTGGCAGGAGCTGTGGGCCCATGGCGAGAGG
>NW_010251924.1:0-5462 GCF_000690775.1 Eurypyga helias | reverse complement strand
GAAGGACCCCATGGGAGGGATCCACGCTGGAGCAGTTCTTGAAGAACAGCCCATGGGAAGGACTCACGCTGGAGAAGTTGGTGGAGGACTGTCTCCTATGGGAGGGATCCCATACTGGAGCAGGGGCAGAGTGTGAGGATCCCTCCCCCTGAGGAGGAAGGAGCAGCAGAGACAGTGTGTGGAATGACCACAACCCCCATTCCCTGGCCCACTGTGCTGCTGATGGGGTGGGGTAGAGAAACGGGGAGTGAATTTGAGCCTGGGAGGAAGGGACGGGTAGGGGGAAGGTTTAAGACTTAGTTTGTATTTTCTCATTATCCTACTCTGATTTGATTGGTAATAAATTAATTTCCCCAAGTTGAGTCTGTTTTGCCCACAACAGCAATTGATGAATGATCTCTCCCTGTCTTTGTCTCAACCCATGAACCTTTTGTTATATTTTCTCCCCCCTGCCCAGCTGAGGAGGGGAGTGATGGAGAGGCTTTGATGGGCACCTGGCCTCCAGCCAGGGTCAACCCACCTGAAGTTTTTACTGAGAAGCCTCTAGATTAAGTAAAAGCATTTTTTAAAATAAATACCTTAGCCCTTCTTTCTTGGTTGGTACACCCATGTTTCTCATTTTACTCATTTTTTAAAAGATATATTAATAGCTAGCTTTGTTAGCAATTTGTCAAAACAACTGAAAAATGTAATATTTCTGAAGTAGTCTGTAATGTTGGTTTACTTTTTTTTAAAGAAAGTGGAACTTGAAAAAATAGATCTGTAGTAGTCAATAAGTGTATGTTTGAAGACAAAACCCAAGTTTAAAAACAGTATCATTTCTGTGTGTGCTGGTTACAGTTCCCTGAATGCAGGAAAAGTTTTCCTGTGAACTCTTATATCTGAATTGAATTTGAACAAATTAATGTGTCTTTATTTATGATACATATTTTATTTCTCTTTTCCTTTAGTTTAAACAGGTGTCTAGAAAATCTTGTCAGAAGAAAACAGAGGTAAAGTAGCTGAAAAAATATTCACTGACAAAATATTAACGGTGCCATAGTAGAGTACTGTGATATATGATCTGAAAATGTAATATTTTTTAACTACTTATTATTGGAGAAAGTATTTTTAATCTGCTGTCATTCCATCAGTATCTTGAGTGTTTTCAATGTGATAATTAAAGGGGAAATGTGGAAGAACTGCAAGCAATAGTCTTCTGTTTGTAGTCCCTATATATTCAAGAGATTAGATATGTAGAGCTTTCAACTAATTCAGGAAGAATGCTACCTACATGATTATTTCCTGTCATAATTGTGCACCATACATAATCATGGTAAAAATCCTACTACTAGTAGTATGTGTTTGTTTGGTTATGGTGCTGGAAGTATCCTAACTTACCAATGTTGTGTCTTCTGGGAAGAATTGGAAAATATAATCTTTAAAAATCTATTATTTCAAAAATGTTTAACATGTAAATCTAAGAAATACTCTAATGAGTGTGTTTTAAAACAGAAGTGTAGCTAGAGGGAAAAACAATTATTAATTAACTTGTACATAATCTGTGCCCCTTGAAACAAATAATATAGGAACTTGTATGGCAGGACTCCAAATTGGCTGGAGCTGAAGGTGAATCTTCCAAGATCATAATTTTATGTTTCCCTAGATAACAAAATGGTTTCTCAATTTGAAACAAATATTTACATTTCAATAAAACCAGAAATGGTTGTGTTTGTCTGAGAATGCACCACTACTCAGCACGTCTGTGTGCCCAACACAGGTATTTATGCTTGTCTTGAGCTGTCTCTGAACATGTAACTACGGATGGGTTATTCTCCTCTGTACTGCACATGTGCAGTGCAGACATACTTGGGTTGCTATAACTCTTTGGGTCTGAAGGCCTATAATTTCACCCCTTGCTTACCGGTTTTTTTTAACTGTAGAGTTTATACAAATAATTCTGTGTAGCTGATGGAAGGATGGTATGGCTTTGTCTGTTTCTTGGGGTCTTTCTCCCTTTCTTCTCTGCTTTCCTTAATCTTACTGCTTTCTTTCTGCCTTCATTATGTCTTAAATACATTCCTGCACATTCAGCACTTAAGTATCTTCTGTTCACTTACCCTCTTCTGCTTTCGCTTCCTCTCTCTTTGCCTGATGGAGAAGATTTTCAAGCCGATCTAAAACATTTGAATGTATTCCTCTGAGTGGCCTTTCTTTCTGCATTGCTTGCTTCTGGGGCCCTGACTGAGTATTCCTTTAGCAAGATATATTCCAGCTTCTTCAGTAACAGACTGTGTAAGTAAATCTTCCCAAAATAGGTCACTTCTGGAAGAATAATTTAAATATAGTCTTACCGTTCAGGAACTAACCAGCGAAGAGATGTGGATCTTCTTTTAAAAGAGAAAGCTGTCCTTTCAAGAACGTAAATCTTTTGTCTTTTTGAGATGGTTTTCTAGAACAGGACTGCTGTTGCAAAATGAGGTGTGTCCAGTAGATAAGGCCATCTTAGTTTTGCTAGTGTTGAAGAAATATCACTTAAAAATGGAAGGTGTTCATTATTCAGGGAGAAAAATAAGAATGGGCTCTTGGCCTTCTGTCATTGCTGCTGTTTCGACTGATCCAACCTCCCTTGTGTAGAGCACTGAAATGGATGTGAAGTTAGGCAGGTACTTAGCTGGCTTCACAGCCTTTTTAGTGATGTTCTAGGGAAGGAAATCCCAGTATTAGTACTTACCTCTGAGAATATGGGAACTTCTGATTGAAGAATATCCATTAGCCCATTTTGAGCCATCCAAAATCAAATGTCATAATTTCAGTTTTAGTGATCCGTAACATTATCACATAGGACAGAACCACCAAATCTTGGCTTCTCTCTTTAAAAGTGATGTAAAACCATTTGGCTGTGTGCTTTTTAGATTAAAAAATGGCAGAATATGAAGAACTCAATCAAAATTAAGCCTGAAGATGCAGTCATCATTGCGTTTTGGTTTTTTTTTTTTTTTTTTAAAGAACATGAAACATAATGTCAAGAAGTTTCAGAAGTTATATTGCATGGGAATTCTAATAATGCTGTTCTCATTCATTAGATCAGCCAGAGGCTTTTACTTTGATTACTCTTTGCTTTAGCATTCTGTTTTGGAGCAGAAGACAATACCAGAAAATCTGCCATCCCCAACAGACAGATATAAACTGAATTATCGTCAGTATGAAGCAGATATGAAGGAAGAATATAAACAGTATTCTTGGAGAATTTCAGAAAAGAAAAAAGGCCATCTCCAGTGTCCAGAAGCTTCAATAAAGGTAGCTGGCAAAGAAGTAATTGCATTTTTAAATAGCAAATATATGCTGGCATTTCATTAGTGTTTGGTGAGGTTTGCCTGTGTAATTAATTTCTTCCATGTTCTTATTATAAAGAAATAAAAATCTGAGTAATTTCAGCATCTGATGAGTAGGAAATAAAATCTAGGAAGCTTGTTTCAGTTGTTCCAGAGTGAGAAACTGAGGTGCTCTGAGACTCTGTATGCTTGTATTCTCTGCTAAGAAATGTAACATTTGCCCTCATAGTACACCTCTAGCCTGAGCATGAAGATTAGCATGATTAGTAGGGGAGAGTTTGTAGCATAAGAAAACAAGAGACGGTGGGAAGATCGTGATAAGATGTTTTTTCTAAATATAGAAATGCATTCAAGCTTTTAAATTTTTTAAATCTAGAAGTATATTAATTATTATGGTATGTATCTAGGCCTTAAAAAAGGAAGTGAAAGATGTAATCTGTACCTTAGAGAATTAATAACACTGCAAATGGAAGGGAATACGGGGTTAAAATAATGAAAGCTATTACCTCTACTTTTTGCCTTGATGCTGTACAAGATCCATTACAGTTGGACTGCAAAGTTGGGCTGCACGCTGTATCAATTCTGCCAGGTTTCTTGTGTTTTTTAAATTAAAACTAAGATGCGGATGAGGGAAGATCAGTGGAGAGAAACTGGGGGGAAAAAAGGGTGATAAAACCAAACTTTCCTCTTGTTCTGGAAGAGATAGCGGAGAAAGGTGGTCGTACAGGACCAGATACATCCTTGTAAGTGTAAGGAAACAGGAGACAAAAGTAAGTCACAGCTGTGAGGACTGGACAGATGCTACACTGCGCTGAGGGTAGATGACCATTTGAAAATCTTAATGAAAAGTTAAGTATGCAAATGTTGAGGGAACATACTGTGCTCACTGCTTTTCAGACAAAAGGTTTGTGATTAATAATACTTTACTGATTTTACTTGCTTAATGTTTAGTAGAATGAAAAGGAAGAAACAGATTGTTTCACCTATTGTTACTGTTTTACACACATTTTTGATAGTTTTAAAGGGGCTTTCTCCTCTTATGGTGATGCTTCTAGTGTTCAGATAAAACTTGGAAAACCTGGAAGTACCTAACCTAAAGATTCTGTGAGTAACAGTTGAGTGAAAGAACCAATTCTGTTACTTTGTTAAGTTTAGTTTTATGCTTGGTGGCAGTTAATATTGTTAGTTCTGGGGATTTGTTGTAGCATTACTTCTTTATTTTAGTAATGATTCCAGTCTTACTTACCAGTCTGACACCATCATGTCATCTGTTTTCCAAGACGTGGCTCCTTTATATGCTGTACTGCAAGCCTATCAAAAGGTTATTTACAGGAGCAGCTAAGTTAATCCAAAACTGAAGAAATAGGTGGCAGGTGTATACTGGGAGAGAAAAAGCAGAACTGGCTTATTCTGGTCATCTTGGGTTCCAGGAAGATACTTGCTAAGCACTAGAAGCCATGTGTGTCAGTTCTTACAACGAATTTTAATATAATGTCTAGCAGAACAATTTTCTGAGTTAGATATTGTCACTACCTGATTAAATTAATAAATCAAAACTTAGATTTCAAGATATTTATTATTTTATCTGATTAGTGGAACTTGTAATAACTTTTCTAATCTAAAAAGAAGCTGCTTCCAGAGGAGCATAGGTAACAAAACCTACTCTTTTGATTTCTTTCCCATGTTTCCTCCTTCCTGACTTGTGTAAACACTGTCTCCTTTGTCAATTTTTTTTATATCCTCTGTAGAAGATATTTCTGTAATGCCCTTAGCCTGATTTACAAGTTTTTTTTCAGCAGTATGCTTTGGCTTTTCCCTGACCAGACTGTATTTAACATCTTTGCTGGTTAGAAAGCAGTATCTCTGTGATGGTGAACTGTGAGCTATATGTATAATGGCAAATCTGCCACTTTCTTTTGGCTGTTTTTGAGCAGACTAGGGAAAGTATGATGAGCTGGTTTTGGCTGGGGTAGAGTTAATTTTCTTCACGGTAGCTAGTGTGAGGGTATGTTCTGGATTTGTGGTGAGAACAACTTTGATAACACTGATTTTTATTTTTTTTTTTCCCCTGTTGTTTCCAAGCAATGTTTACATTAAGCCAAGGAATTTCTAAGTTTCTCATGCTGCCCCTGTGTTCTCAGCTTCTCT
>NW_010251923.1:1227-1880 GCF_000690775.1 Eurypyga helias | reverse complement strand
GCTGGAGTTAAACCACGACACATGCCCTGTTATGTTCTAAGGGATATAAGTGAACAACAAAAAAAAGGGACTGGGTGGCATATAATATAATATAGTTTCCAAGTGCTCATGAACTATTAATTTGCCTCCCCTCCCCTCCCCTTCCCTTCCCTTTCCTTTTTTTTTTTTTTTTTAATGTAGGCACATTATGTGGAAAAGGGAGTTCTTGTAACATGTACTTTGCTTTTTACAGTTTACTGTTGTGCCATGGTTATATCACAATCAAAATGTGATTCTATTATTATGTCAAGTGAAGACCTGCTTTTATACTAATAACATCTTAGAACACTAGGTACAAGTTTGTAGGGGGAAAGTGTTTTGTTTTAATGAGAATTCTTTATAGTAAAAGTCATGATTGTAAATGATGGAATATTGACACTGGCTGATTGTGTCTCCTTGTGGATAAGATGCTGCAATCTGTATGAAGTACATCAGCCCTTTAAGTTTCCATAAAATTAAACACATTTTGTTTGCAAAACTGTGCAGCACTGCATGGTGTAGTAGTAAAATCTGAAATGTTAGTGTTCTTAGAAATGTTGCAAGGCACTGCAAAAGAGAAAACTTGCAGTTTCATTAAATTTGTTGTGAGTGAAAAAAAAAGATTTGTAAGACTA
>NW_010251923.1:0-677 GCF_000690775.1 Eurypyga helias | reverse complement strand
CGTTGCTGATTTTATCATGATTTCTAACTGAAATAACTAACTGAAGAAAGGGATGTCTGTGAGAAACTGAATGACTGATAATTGACAATAATGGTGAAGTTGTTAAAGAAATAACTGGGAATACGGAAACTGGTTCATGTCCCTGTTCAGACCTGGAAGGGTTGGGAATTTGACCTCTTCTCTTGGCTTCCTGGTGCCTCATGGGTCAAGCACATTGTTTTATGTATTATGTGTTATTACATTGTTGTTATTCCTCCCCTGTTTACTTCCATGTTTTATACAATTGATCCAACGCACTGTCACAAGTATGCAGTTTATAGTCGCTTCACCTAATGGCGATGTCAAACATATCCACGCAGTGTATCGGCCTAAAACATCAGTTGTGAAGATTGTATAAACAATGCTCTTTTCCACACTTGACTATTTTCTCTACCATTCCACCACCATGGACGAAGAAGCAACAAGCTTCCAGCCACGGGGTGGTGTGAGAGACCTTATCTTGAGTTGTCTCAAAGCTTGCTGACAAAGTTGTGAAACTTCCTGGTGGCTTGGCAGCAGGGATTGCCTGCGGGCCTGAATAGATAAGGGTCAAATGGCCTATCAACAGATGCAAATTGCCTCTGGAGACCAGTTCACATCAAGGACAAGGAATAATGACATCACTTCATGGGGGGTCC
>NW_010251922.1:19335-56945 GCF_000690775.1 Eurypyga helias | reverse complement strand
ATACGGTTGGCCTTCTGGGCTGCTGACGAGATGGTGTTCAGAGCAGGAACCTAACTGGGATGCTGTCAGCAGCATTCTGTGGGAGCACCCCTTTTCTTCTACTCACAGTGGGGACTGAGGATGCTGAACTTTTCCATTCGGGACACTAGATTAGGTACCTAAAAATTAGCTGTGGTAACCTAAGCTTGTAACGTTAAAATTTTGTATTGTATATGGAAAGCGACTGAGTGAGTTATTTTGAGTGAAGGGTAAAGTAGTTTTGGGTGCTCAGCTGGTGACAACACATTGGTTCTTAGAAGAATGAATACCCATATTATGTATGTAATGGAAGCCCAGCTGAAGTGAATGAACACTTTGCTACTTGTTCAGTGGTCTCATTGCTTGGTTTCGTCTAAGTTTAATTGTCCAGATAAAAAAGGTAGCTAGTAAACTGACTGGAGATGAACCTCTTGGTTTTGCATCTTGAAATATAACCCACCAGGTTACCCTGAGGGAAGAAACATCAATGTATAGTTTAGATGAAAGAGAGCTCGTTTACTTTGTCTTTTTTGTTCTGCCTCCATGTTGTATTGGTAGACATTGATCCATAACCTCATCCTATAATATTGATTTGGGTTTGTTCTCACCAAATATCACCTGGTTCTCTAGTAACACATACAGGTCACAGCCATTTTGTGATGCAGATCATTCTATAAAAGCTTTGTTTTCTGTCAGATAAGTTTCACTGGTATCAAAACTGAATTTAATGAAATAATGAAAGAGACCTCAAATGTGTGAATAATAACTGAATCATTCATTACTGCATTCATATCTTTTCATAAACACTATTTTCTTCAGACATATCAGCACTGCAGTTTAGTTCTTCCTGTTTTCAAGGTGGAATCTGCATGACCACTCTGTCATCATTGTGGTGCCTAAAATAACCAGAGTAGCAAGAAAGGTTACTAAAGACTTATTTGCAATTGGGGAGGTCAGGAAGTTGGACTGAACTCTGCAAGAGCTCCCTTGCCCTCCTCCATGTTGACTATACTTGAAGGTAAGAAAGACAATCTTCCAGCCATGGTCTCTGATTATAAACACCCACAGTAAATATGCACTGAGCAGTATGTAATATGCTGGATTTCTAAAAATCCTTATCTTGGAATGTGAAAAGCAAACTTAGCCCAGTCCCAGAAGAGAAGGAGATTGTGCCATGCATTTTTATTTTCTCAATATAAAAATAGCTCGATGGGACCTTACTAAGCTTTCAGCTCTCTCCAGATCCAGTGAACCAGTGAGTAGTGAGTCACAGTACAAAACCATTAATAATGCCATTATTTGGATGCTTACAAGTACTGCCCAATATGGTGTTTAAAGGAAAATTGATTTTCTGTTCTTAATAAGTCAAGGGCCTATAAGCAGTTTTGCCTTGAGTGTTGCCTCTGGAACATAGATTTATACTATTTTTCCTATGCTTCAGAATGCAAATTCAGTAAATGCATTAGCACAAAATTCTATGCACCAGTTACAAAAGAGGTTTTTCTTTAAAAATATTTCTAACTAAAATTAGAATGGAGATGTTTTATAAATTAACAGTGTTGCAAATAGCCGCAAATCAGCTGCTTCTCTTCTCTACAGTGTTACCCTTTCAGGAAACACATCATGCTCTTTCCCCAAATTTGTTCTAAGTGCTAAATGAGAGCAGTGAACAACCTTACCCAGGAGGCCTGATTGGGTCCAGTATTGACGTTATTCCTTTTGTGAATCTGTAGTGAATCTGGTAGATTCCTTAAAACCATGTATTGATCAACCCAATGATAGGAACAGAGCAGGATATAAAAGGAGAGAAAAACCTCTAGACAAGTTAATTCCTGAAAGAGCTTCCAAACAACTCTTGCAAATTACTCACTTTTTACATAGCAAAGTTTTGTCTTGTCAATTTTCGGCTCCTTAACCTATTTTCTGAACTTCACAGGAGGTCAAGCCAAGCCCTTTGCATCACCTGTTCACCAAGTCATCTTTGAACAAATCCCCGAGTGTTTGCAGGAAGACCTTACATCCTCATTGCATTATTTTTCTTCATTATTTCTATCCTAAGAGTCCTGCTGGCTAGTCCTAATATATTTACGTATTCCAAGGTCACAATACAACATTAATAAATTTCAGACTACACGTACAAAGTTAAATTGATATCCAGTCTCAGGCTAATATGGCTGTATATGGGCACAGTCACAAACACCCATGCAGTGTGGTTGTATTTTCTGGGAATATTTCACCTGCTTTATGTAAGGATTTTTGTTCCAGGCACAGTGTCCCCAGCTTGTCCAGCCCTGGGACCCCAGTGCCAGATGGGGCTGCTGTCTCTGACCTGTCTGTTGTCCCACAGGTCTGTATATGCACTCCTTTATGAGGAAGGAGGCAGGAGCTTTGTGAAGAGATGGCGCTTGCCTGCCACCTCAGTGCTCTGACCCTTGGGCACAGGACGAGGAAAATGGTGAGCATCTGCAAATGCATGTATGTGTGTGGTCACCCATAGACATGTGTGCATCGAGAGGATTTACAGTGTTTTCATGTCAGTGGGACCACTTTTTTTACCACAACATTAAAAATGTTGATATAAACTGATGCAAGTCAGGCCTGTGTCAAACTCTGGGGGAACGAGAGCAGAGATTTTGAAATATGTGCTCCTGAAGCTAGAGACGCATATGTGTATTTAAAGCATAATTGAATTTTTAAGATTCCCCACTGGCATCCTATAGGCAAAGGAATCTTACTGGAGACATGTATAAAAAAAAATAAGTTCCTGTCTGCACAAATGACAACATGTATTTCAGTTATAGGCACTGAAAGCAGGTAAGATAACGTATCTAACATATCCCACTGCCAACACTGTTATCTCCCTGCATTATATTCTCTAATCCTTTTTGTTCTTGGAGTCTTGTAAAAGACAGACAGTGAGGTGCTGAATCATGTCCAGAGAAGGGCAACGGAACTGGTGAAGGGTCTGGAGCACAAGTCCTGGGAGGAACGACTGAGGAAGCTGGGGTTGTTTAGTCTGGAGAAGAGGGGGCTCAGAGGGAGACCTTATCGCTCTCTACAACTACCTGAAAGGAGGTTGCAGAGAGCTGAGGGTGAGTCTTTTCTCCCAAGTAAAAAGCAATAGGAAAAGAGGGAACAGCTTCAAATTGCACAAGTGGAAGTTTAGATTGGATATTAGGAAAAATTCTTCACCAAAAGGATTGTCAGGCTCTGGAACAGGCTGCCCAGGGAAGTGGTTGAGTCACCATCCTGGAGGTATTTAGATGTGTAGACGTGTTGCTTAGAGACACAGTGTAATGGTGCTATTAGCACTGCCAGGTTAACAGTTGGACTCAATGATCTTAAAGGTGTTTTCCAACCTAAAGTATTCTATGATTCTAAGATAATTCTGAAATAAAATGTAGAGAAATACACATTCCAACGCATTACACAATTCAATGCAACTGAAGTGCAGAGCAACATTTGGACCTTCCTAAGACCCAACACTTTCTTGGAAACATATTCAACCCAAGCATCAGAGTATCTTTGCAGTTGCCCTCCATTTGGTACACACCATCCCTCATGTTTAACCCATAATGTAATAAAATATGAGAGTACTTAGTTGCTCACTGAAGCCCTGGTCTTCTAATGTATTCTCAGTGTGCTTAACAGTCTGCATGGTCAGACATGCCCGTGCAGTATGGGCAATCGCTGACAAACTTCTGCACCATCTGTGAAGGAAGTATCAGTGAACAACAAGGGAACAGGTTTGTGTCTATGGGATTTGTGCACCTGCAGTGTTTTAGGAATCTGACTCAACTGTCTTCAGGATATTAATAACAATTTCACACTTCAATAAGAACAGTAAAAGTGAACTTTCTTTCACTGCTTGTAAACTTCTGTGTACTCCTGTTTTATGGCTTTCTATTTCTAAGCTTACATAAAATCCATTAAAAATATAGAGACTCCTCACCACCTTCAGTCTTCAGATAACATACTATGAAAGCTGGAAAGGTTTTTAAAAATTGTAACTTAAAAGAAGCCCATGTACGAGAAAAATAATGTTTCCAAACATGAAGATAAATGAAGCTTAAATATAGTAAAATATTATTTCTATCTTTAGAACCAAAATTGCTAATCTTTTAGCTTGATACTACATCCATATACAGTATTTGGTAACTGTAAGCATTATGCCAGCATTTTATGTATAAGGCTTAGTAACATGCTTTCCCACGAACTTATTAAACTGCCTTTTTTTTTTTTTTTTGGGGAGGAAACACGTCTGAAAAACAAGCACTCTACTTGCTTTAAACTTTCCTTCTCATATGATGTCATCCTTGGATCCCAACGTTTTTACTGGTAGAGCAGCACATGGAATAGCAAGTTTCAGCTAAAGGAGGTAAATAACCAGTTTGATTGCAGATGTGTTACCGTACTCAGCAAAACATTAGATAAAGATCTTATGTGGTTAAACAGGCATAGAATCATAGAGTCTTCTAGGTTGGAAAAGACTTTTAAGATCATCAAGTCCAACTGTTAACCTATCACTGCTAAGTCCACCACTTAAACCATGCATATTTACTGCATTAGGAATATGTTCTGTACTCTCAAGAGATTCAATCTCTTGTTCACTCAAGAGATTTTAAAAATTTTATGAGATTTTAAAAGAGAAACTTTTAATGATAATTTGGCTTGTTTGCTTTTATTTTTTTTAATTTGTCTTTTGAAATTCTTAGGTCTTGTTTCTAAGCTTTTCTCAAAAACCATGTAAGCTAGGAACTTGTTAAATGAAAGCATTGTGTGACGTTCACAGAATTGCAGGAGCAGGCACTTTCCTTTACATGATGCTGAATATTCTAAGAAGGATGATTTCAGCCCCTCTTGGCATCTTTTGCCTCCTTTCCATTCCACTACAATGAGACTGGCTTTCTCTTGCTATGTTTTCTGTGGCACTGCCACCTGAGTACGCCTGCTGCATCAAGACAAGGGTTACACATGCAGATGAGCGGGATACAGATATGAGCGAGCCACAGATCAGTGTCAAACGGCATATAACAATCACATTATACTGCGTTTCTCTGAAAGAAAGGTGTTAATTTGCCTCTCTGTACCCTGACATTGATGCTCATAATATGTGCAAGAACTTAATTGTAGTTGCAACATCATCCACTGCCTCAAACTTGGTTGAAACCTGTCCATAAATCCAGAAGTCAGAGGGAGAAGGAAAAAGGAATGCCAACAGACAGACAGTGTGATCACACCAGTCCAACGCCCTCCAAAACACATCTGGAAACACAACTCAAATGCCACTAGCCTCTGCAATTCCCTGTAACACAGAAGGGAATTCATAATATGCAGTGGTAATTTTGGTTGCCTGTCTGAGCATCAGGCCAGTTCAGGTGGCTGTCTAACAATGGCTTGCTCTTGTCCATGCCTTGGTTAGGTGGATTACAGCAGAGAACCATCTGGGGACAGAAGATGCCATTTGATTTTTTACCTGTGACCATCTGGTCTGCTGGTTTTCTTGTATTGTATTCAATGTAGCACTTAGTATAATAATTACCTGGGATAAAAAAAAAAAAAAAGAAGCATAACTGAGATCAATAATTGGGCTGCAGTAAAAATAGATAAGTGCTGCAGGCAGAGAGTTGTGAGCTTACACACAGATTGGGGGAGTACAGTATTAACCTGTCATTTAAATCAGCCTTGCAAAATAAAAAAATCAAGCAGAGCTGATATTCTGCTTTGAGAAATCTGGAACCTGCAAAATTTCTGTGTAACAATTAATAAGGAGGGCATCTGAATGTATATTTACATGTCGTCTAAACCCTCCATCTTAGAGAAAACACTTAGCAGAGACCTTCTGGGAGACTTTATTTCTGCAAGTTGCTGACTGCAGTGAAAGGGCGAGTGGCACAGGGCATTGTCTCTATAGTAACACCGTTACCAGACGCTTGCGAACTCTGTTTCCAAGAACTGAGCTGCACAAGACAAGTGGAGCTATCGCAGCTCTTCTGTTCCCAGCTCTGGCCCTGCCCTGAACAGCTACGCTGTCTCTTGCTTCCCTGGCAGCTCAGAGGAAATGCAGCCTGTGACTACACTGCTGCCAGCCCAACATGGCCTCTCCTTCTTGTTATCAAAACATTGGCAGGGTGTGTAACACTGGAGAGCACAGACACAGCAAAACCCCTGCTCTATGTTTTAATTTGCTATTGCAAGCCCTAGGGAAAGTTCCATCCCTGAAGTTTTCCATTAAGCCTACATGGGAAATGGTGTGGGGAATAAAGATGGCAAGCGAAGATTTTCCCAGGGTGCTACTCTCCTTGATGGGATGATGGGCTCAAAAGCAGCAGCTGTAGGTGGCTGCAGGAGACAAGCGCAGTCTGTACCACTGGGCTCTGAGGAAATTTCCAGTTTGATTGCTCAGAAGCCAGTTGCCCTGAAAGGTGCTACACCGTCAGCAACTGCTGCCAAATGTGCTCCTTCTCTGGAAGATTCAGGCTTTTAGGTCTAGGACCCCATCCAACTGGAGACTCAGCAGTGATGAGAAAGCAAAGCATACAATCACGTAAGCTAGATGGAGAGTAGTCTTGTTGGTGCAGACAAGGAAAGCTGCTTGTCTCAAACAACAGCATTTAAGATCTCCTTCCTATCTTTTGCTTTTCTCGCATTTTATCTGGACCAGTGAAATGGGGGACCTTGAGGCTTCTCACACATACCTTGCTATGAAAATAGATCAGGATTGCATTTCAGCAAAAGTCTTGTAAAAAACAAGGGGCAATATGTCCCAATTTTTTCATCCTTTGACTCCTAAAAGCACGTCAATATTTTCACCTCTTTCTGCTGTAGCGCTTTCAGTCCTCATTCTTCATTAGTCCCAGCTCCTATCTGAAGGCAATGCTGGAGTATGGCTGAACTCCCTTGCACAGCACAGGGACTTGTGCCAGAACAGATTGCAAGGAGAGTGACGCGGCACAACTCAGCTCTCCTTCTCTCCTCAAGATAGAAACTGTGCTTTGGAAAAAAACAAGCCTCCCCACTAGCCAAGCTCAGAAGCCACCCATCCTCTGCTAATTACAGTCAGCCTCCATTTACGGCCTGAAAGGTGAAACAAGAAGTCAAGCTTCAGCATTTTTCTGAGGAACAATAGAGTGAGTCACTGGTTTTGTAGTCTTGAAAAACATAAATAGTTGATCAACTAAGGATTACCATTGTCTTCCAGCCCCTTTTTCTGCATTATATTTATCACACAGGGACCAACCTAAAATCCATCCTCATACAAAGGTCATGTATCCACCCCTGTGAAATAAGCTGTTAAGGTAAATCCTGGATGATGCATTTAGGTGAATCTTGGATGATAATTAAATTCCCACTCCTATACTTCACATCAAAAAAGACTTTGCCATGTCTAATAGATTTTCTCCTGCAAGAGACAACTTCTTCAGCTCTTTCTCTTGGATTTTTCAAATGCCATTATTTTCAGTGCTGTTATTTTTATTCACAGTTGGTAAAAACCCTGAGAAGTGCTACAACAGTGGTAACATTTATCACCTCCACCAGAGTATTGAAGGGATCTGGGATTGGACAAGTAGCCCCCAGGTTACTCCTGAACATAGCAGGGTCAAGCTGACAAAATATAGGTAAGGGTAACTGGAGGGGTAAGGGTGCCAATAAGTGTGAGATCAGAAATACCACATTCAGAGCAATGAGAAACTTAAAAAACAACTAATTTGCTGAAATTTTGAGGAGATATGAAAAAGTGCCCCATTAAAATAAACTTTAAAATTATTTTATTTTTCCTTCCATTTTTTTAATTCAGTATAGTTTTCTAAAGCAGAACTTCTCCAAATGGCTTTCTGAGAAGGCTTATTCAAGGAGATGATGGCTCGCTCATAGTCAGTAGCAAACAGGAATATTGCCTGTTTATTTCAACCCATGAGAAAAGTCAAAGCAATCTTGACATCAGGGCCCCCATAAAAAGAGGCTTGTCTGCTAATTCAGATTATGTGGGTTTTGACAAAGAACAGTCACAGGGCCTGATAGCAAAGTTTGTTCTTTGCTCTATAGCTACAACGATTCTCATGGTTTATGGCACTACTCCACTGAGAACAGTTTAGCCTCTAATTTTCAACAGTCTCCAGTTTCCTTAGAAATTTCAGCCCAACACTGTTATGTTATTCTCTGAAACCCGGTATTATGCATCTTCACAGATCACACATGCTTTCAGTCTGAATGGCTTTATTTAGATTATTGCATCTATCACAGAAAGAATCATTATAACATTTCCTTGACAAAGCACACAGCTTGTACAATGCACACAGCAGTATCACCTCTCTTGGTCTACCTGACACGGAACAGCCCCAAGACAGGACATGAACCTCCCTCTATAACTAAGGAGGCACTGCACAGCTTTGACACTGCGTGCCTTCATATGCTACTAAGCAGCCATAAAGAGTATTCCAGCCAAACTCTTTGATTACATGCAACCCCACAACAGGCTAAATAGTCTGAAATCTACACACCCTCAAAATAAATAAGTATATGAACCTCAAACCCCCTCTATTAGGAATATCCTATCTGTTTAGGGCCAAACATCTCTCTGGTAATGCTTCTGTAGCCTCTTGATAACCAGTGAACAACCAAGAGCCAAATTCTGTCAAAAGGGACAGAAGAATGAGAACAGAAATACAGTAAGAGACATACAGCCTCTTTTTTTGCTATTTTCATGGACACTTATATCCCCCCAAAAGAATGAATAATATGTTTAACTCTCATCTCTCATCCTGGATTGTTTCAGTCTTATTTTTTCATAATCAAAGCACAGCAACCACTTTGATGAATAAACTTTTGGCTAAGAATCAACTTTAATCAAATAACAGATATGAGTTTCTGTAGCAGTTCTGTCAGGCTTCTGTAAGTACAACTATAGATGAGTGCCAGAGCTATCCCCAGGTCCATTAGTGAAAATAAGCGCAATGCCATGGTGATCAATGGAATTATTTTGCTTCAGATGAATATGGCTTGGCAGGGACATTGCAAAGGGACATTAACTGAAATGTTTTTTTTGTATGAGATAAGTGACCAGAATGGTTTCTATATTGTTTTAAATACATGTTTGTTCATTTCTATTTTCCATTGTGATACCCAATGATACCTTTCTAATCGCTTCCCTAAGAGCAGTATTTGATAATCAGGACACATGATGTTCAGAACAATGATTCAGTAGTCCACGTCTCACTGCTGACACCTGAAACTGGAAAATACAGTATTAATATAAATATAGAAGAAATATTCCGTTCCTTAAGAGACATGCACCATGGGTATCATTTTGCCTTCACTTAAACCCATCATATTCATTATTCCCTCTCTTCCACTGAAACAAAAAAAAAAAAAAAGAGATATGCAGGTGATGACTGAGCTAAAATATGGTTTAAGGGTGTCTGCATGCTTGATATGTGAGTACAACAGCATTCAGTGTTTGAAAAAAGTAAAGTGACATAAAGTTTACTTTGTGTAAGTATAAGCTTTTAATATGGAACAGTGGTCTAATATTCCATAAAATGTTTTTTGACAGGTCCCTTTTAATTTGCAGCCTGGGTAATGCTGGAGCTGTTGGGCAGATGCCATCAGTATAACTCTGAAGATGACTACCTACACCATTTTGATCTTGTCCTCAATCAGTTTAATGATATCCCAGGAGACAGATGATGGGATTTCTTACGGTTGTGGTATGTCAATCCTTGCAATTTTGATTTTTATACCCTGCAGTCATGAGCTTATGATCTATGGTCCTGGAATGGAACACTTCCATACTTCTGCCTTTATAGGTTCTTCTTTTTCTTTCCTTTAAATGTAGAATTGTGGCCTTTGGATGGTGAGTTTACTTGCATTTTTGCATGTCATTTTGCACTTTCTTGCATACATGTACTGGAATTGGTGTATGTGGTGCTTGTCAGTTCACTCACAAATAGCTCACAGATGGTGGTGAAGGCTCACTATTTGTTCATTTTTAATAATAACTTTGAACAACAATGAGACCTTATTATTTGTGCTTTTCCCTTATTTCTTTAATCATTACCTTACAGACTTTGCTTTCTTTCCCTCAAAAGTATCCCATTAACACATATTCTTCAGTGGCATAAATTCTTATTCCATACCAATGTAACAAAGTCTTTCATTTGATTTCCAAAACCCAGACATCTTCATTTCGCTGGGGTTCACATCGCAGCCTCAGCTAGCAATGCCAGGAATGCAATAATAAAAAAGTTAGATGCATAGAGAGATCTTGCTATAAATAAATGATAGCCTTTGGCTGTCAAAATGGAAAATCATATTGTGTTTTACTGATAAATGGTATCTACCTTTCATATTTAATGCATGGGGGATAAAAAATTAAGTTGGGTTTTGTTTTTTTTAATGCTACATCTGGAAAAAGGAAAAAAACCTACAAAGGAGTGGTGCTTTTTTTCATAACACAGACATGTGCTTCATATCACAGTAGTGACACACTGATTCACAACAGCTACAGCTTCTGTGCCATGCTTCTTGATTAAAGTAATAGAAAACAGATTAAATGTTTGGATTCCAAAGTACTGGCCAGATCTTCTATTTTTTCATTTATGTACAAAAACTTGCTTTTCTGTGGATGGAGGAGGAGACTGGCAGGCATTTGGATGCACCAGAATGAAACACCAGAAGCATAATTACAGATCAGTCTTTCTTCTGTCAGAAAAAAACACTGCCACTGTCTTATTGTCCAGAGCCAATCGCACCAGTGTGAGACCGGGCACTGCTTTCAAAAGACATTGCACTATCTATAAGAATCTATTAATCCCATCCCTTAAGCAGGCATTATTTAATTGCACACATAGGCAAAGTTTACCAACATTCAGGTCAAAAAATTCATGGATGAATCATGATGGGGCTGTATTTGATCCTAGTATTTATACTGCTTGTTGAACTCTTATTCATGAAATAAGGAACAGTGCAGAGTTTCCACTTTGTGATGGTATTCTGAGACTACACTGAGCCGCTGGAAGTGGTTCAGTGAAGGTGGAGCAGAGAAAACCCTTCTGCCAGGATTTTTAAAAAAAAGGTCTCATGGGCTCTGGAGTGTTTTAGAGATTTCTGGAGAGCTGACCAACCCCTGCTCTTGAGAACTTAAGGGCTTCAGACAAGAATGACCTTTTGAAACATCAGGCAAGATAACATGCATTTAGCTGTCTGTTATGTCAAAGTCTCTTATTCTTTGCTGAGGAGCCTTTTCTGCTCAGTACCATCTCATCTCCAGGATTACCCTCCCCCAGCAAAAACCCCCACAACAGTTCTAAGGCTGCCCTACAGCAAACACCTAGTTTTTGCTCTGATGCTAGCTGCATTGCCCACAGCAGGCAGGGCCAATTAACATGATACAGCTAGAGCAACGCAGCTTGATGTGCTATCCAGAGCCCGCTCTCTCTGAGAAGCTCACAGGGCAGCTCTGCATAGGCCCAGAGGTCCCATCAGAGGTTCTGCTGGATGTACATGACATCACACACGTGTAAAACCTGGGCCCAAGGCCATAGGATTAACTAGCATGGCCCTGCTGCTCTTAAGGTTCAGCAATATTTTAGGCGCATGTGACCAACAATTAATAGGTGACAGCTGACAAATAAATGAGCACACCACGCTGTCAGATTGTCATTGCTATGTGTTGACATCAAAGCCAGTAGAGTTATTCTGGATTCGTACTGGTAGAAATGAGATCAGCATCCTGGCTGCTGTATGTGAAGCTACTGTAAATATAGAACAGGATAACATATTAAAATGAAATGTGTGCCAGCCTTTTGGATACAGTTTGATTAACTTCAAAGTGGCTTTTTTAGGACAGAAATCATCTCATTTACAAGAAAAAAAAAATCAGTAGCAAGCTCATTTGCCTGGATCTTGTATGTAGTATACTAACTTACAATAGTTGCAGTGTGGTTCTAAAGATAAGGAAAATAACAGTCCTGTGCATTTTTTCCCCACTGCACATGCATCTTCTGTATTTGACACACTTTATTCCACAGCCTTCTAAGGATATTCCTTTTTTCCCTACCCTCTGAGTGGCTATGTGCCTGAAGCCAGGCATGTCCTTTGTTATACAGGATGATGAGGGAGAGGTACAGAAACCTGTCCTGTGTTACCACACAGCTGTGCACACTAGGTCCTGCACATGTCTGGGAGCATGGGAGACCACTGTAGCCACACAGCCCCCTTCCCAGCCCTCTTGCATTCATGCTGCAGCCAGGCTGGACAATAGCCTTTCTTCCCCAACCGCTAAACCTCCACCAGTGCCAGCAATAGAGTATAGGGCACAAGTATCAAGTGATGCTTGATGTATAGTATATTGTGGCCTCCCAGGATGTGCATCCAGAGGGAGAGTGGGAGTTTGAAAGTCTGAGTAGCACCTCCAGACAGTGCTTCTATTTTTGGGACACGAGGCTGGACCCTGCTCAGCTCCCAGTCTAGTGTGCGTATGTGTGGGGACATTGCCCACCCAATGTCCTGGGAAGCTCAGATGCAGCAGAGACTCCATCCCCCAAAACACTGCAAAGGGGCTGGGATTGAAAATTCCCAGTGAAGTTCACTCTGCTTTCATAGCCACACTGTAGTCATAAACCTCTTAATTCCCCAGTCTTCAAGAAAGTCTGCCAGGATGAAGAAGATTCAATTTCCTAATGTAAGAAACAAGCACATTGTGCTATATAGAGCAAAGACACACTCCCACTGAGGTCTTAAGTCCTTTGTTACTCCACCAGGCTAGAAGTATGTCTTTTCCTTGGGAAATATTTCCTTTTTTTGTTTTGTTGTGTTAGGGTTTTGTTTGCTTGTTTGTTTTGTTTTGTTGGTTTATTTTTGTGTGTTTGTTTTTTTGTTGTTTGGGGTATTTTAACTTTGATTGAATGATTCAGTTTTGCTTCATCCACACTTAGGAACACATTCATTATTATCATTAATCATTCGTGTTACATTATCCTCTAACCCAAATCCAGGTTGAACAGTGTGGTGCTGGGTGTTGCAGAAATCTGAAAGGAAACAACAGTGACTACTTTAGACAGATGAAAATGTCCTTCTCTGGCTCAATCCTGGCTCTTCCTATAAAAGCAGTATTCAAGGCCAGTGTTGTTCCACCTATAACAGAATTAAGCGGTTGCCTGAAACAAACAGATGCATGAGGAGGAGGATAAAGCAGGGATAACCTGAGCGTATGTTCATGTAGATTAGCTGTGCACACAGTTTAACTTACCACCTGCCTCCTTGCTACCTGCATGTTCAAGATAGCACTGGGTTTTGCAAAGGAGTAAGAATTTGCCTGATGCATTTGGCTGAAATGGCTGTTTACTGTACAATGGTTCATTAATGGTCCTCGTTCTGCCCAATCATGATGGTTCCATTTCAGTCACAATAAAAATATGCACTGTACACTTGCACTGTGGTTCTTTAAATATATAACACATACGCTGTGTAGAGACATTAATGTATGTATCTACAAGCATGTGCTATCTCTGCATGCATGTGTAAATATACACACACACAAACAGATTTCTCTATATACATGCAACTACACATTAGAGTTCTGTAGGATGAACAGTCTCTTAAAGGTATATTAAAAGTATACACCTGGCCATTCATGAGAGAATGGCAGCAATAGAAATCCAAATACAGGTTTCAGTACATTTATTATTAATTATTATAATAAAAATCTTGTCTGCAGGGAAAATTCCCTTTTTGCAGAATTAATGGAAAATTAACAAGTCGATATATCATGCATGGGCTGCTTATTCAGCTTTGCATCAGAAGGAAACAAACATATTGACTAATCCCTCTTAAAATTACATTTGCAAGTAACTCCTCAAAATAAAGCAGTGGCTAAAAATGCAATGGGTGATGTCATTTTCATTCTTAGGGCTATGGTTCCTGCTTGCAATCTTCAGACCTGGGCTCCAAGCATTCTCCCTGGAGGAGCTGAGCCCATGGCTTCTTGGGCTGCTGGCTTCCGGAGGAAAGGGCTTTTCCTACCCTGAAGAGCAAGCTGTCCCACCCACACATCTCAATCAATTTAGAAATGCCTTCATCTGTATTTTTGACTGCTGATTTACACTTGACAGAATCCTTTCGGCCTCACAAGGGCCCCATAAAAAATAAGGCCACAGTCTTTCTCAGCTACAAGCAATCAAGAAGGTCCTGCCCTTGACACTATTCCTTCCCCAGGGTATTCCTCCCTGTCCCAAAAAATCTCATTTAAAAGGCAAGGTGGGAAAAAAATACCAAGATCTGAAAAACTACAGGAGGTGCAATACCTGCACAGGGCCATGTGGATTTTGGGCAAGCATCAAGAGCCAATCCCCTTGCTCATCCTATAACACCAGGAGAGGAGCAGAGTCCATGGCTTGGCTATAAATGCGTAGGTGAGCTCTGTGATAGAGTGCAGGGGCACCCTCCTCTACCGCAGCAGTCTCCTAGATGGCTTCTGTCTTGCTGAGTTTTATTTTTACTTTGTTCAATCCATCTTTCAAATCCTCTCAATGCCTCTTTCTTCTCTTCCCCCTTTTCTCTTTCCTAACTAGACACTTCTAAGATGCATTTTTTTAAACAGCATTAGATACTGCCTACACTGTCATTTACAACTACTACCTATTACTTTGCATGCTTACTGGAGGGAGAATGTGAGCACAAAAACATTTGTCACGAATAAGGGACTTCTAAAATTGATCAAACCTCTTCTCTTCATTTTTTAATGATTATTTTACTATACCTGTTTTTCTAGGTGAGCTTTTTAACATACCTTTGCTGTCTATGCTTTCTAATGACTGTATAATTGCCAAAATTTGAAGAGGAAATTTGTTTAATACAGCTGATGTCTGCTTGCTCAACACAAGAGGAAGTTTGCTAATAAGAGGGCATTTAAATAATCAGCAACACAGGCCTCAGGAGCAATGCAAGAAAACAGGAAACTGCAAGTCACAGTCAATCTGTAATGAAACGATATCGTCCACCCTAGCGTGCTGTGTGAGAGGAGAACCTGAGGTCTGCAAAATCAGCTAGTCAGGGCAATGGAGGCCCTACCTGCATGAAACAGAATCAACAGATAAATAGCATTGCAGGACAAGCTGCAAAAACAAATTAAAGGGATGTGGCTGCATCTCGTTCCAAGGTAAGGGCTGTAGGGCTTCAGAGCAGACGGTGCCCAGGCAGCTCTCAGAATACCTGGATGCACTGACAAGAAGATGAGCCCTATTTCTTGTCCTGCCTTCTAGAATTTTCTTGGATACTCCCTCCTTCTCACTTCAAAAGCATTGTACTTAGCTTTTGGTGTTTTGGGCTCTTCATCCATCAGCATAATTAGTGTCATCTAGAAGTATCTTTGGAGACTCAGGTTTACCCTCTTTGCATTGCTGGGGAGCCTTAAAACCAAAGATGAACCACTTCCTAGAGTACCCCTCACAAAGACCCGTTGAAAGATAGAAGCAGGATTTGAATCCCAACATGCCCGATGTAGTTGCTGACATTTTCCTATTTTTCCATTTCTGTGTTTTCTGGGACACTGCCATCTGCCTCAGAGCCTTTGGCCATTTGCCATCACCCTGAAAAGGAGAACTGCCACAAAAGTCAATGGGAGATTAGAATAACACATTCAGTGACAAATGTGGCATGTTGCATCTCTAATGCTGAATTTGCTTAAAGGGTCATAAGATTTAACCACTGTTCATTTCAACTCCCTTTGGCCATGTAATAGTATATTCCGTAACTGACACAGCATTAAAAACCTGAAATTCATTACTCACTGAACCAACCATAGTATTTTTGCTATCTCTCAACCTTAATGCAAGTCAACTTTGGTACCATACATGTTGTTTCATGACAGCTCTGCAGTTCCTTGTAGTCACAGATGTTGCTTCATGACAGCTCTGCAATTCTTCATAGTCATCACATTAGCTTGCCTCCAGACTCTTGCCACTTATGCCTACCTTAAAGGTTCTATTTTTAGCACTAGTTTTTAAACTTCTCCCTCTAAAACTGTATGTGAAACATACAGGCATGTATTTTTGCTTGCATATGGGCAATGATTGGTTCAAATTCATACATTCATTGTTAGATACTTCCTAGTTGTCCTTTGTATGCATACAGAAATGCTAATTCTGAAAGCAAAAATAAAGGAAGGTTCAGCATATGTACACGTGAACTCAAATGCCAGTCTGAATCTCGCTGGCATTTTGACCTTTACCACTCAGCAGCTCATATTCAGAAATGTGCAAAAATAAGAACATGAGGAAGGTTTGTTTTCATCCAAAATATGAGCGATAAGTGACACTAGTGAAACTGGGCAATCATTTAAGCATCAAGAGAGTGAAGCTGTTTTAGATTTATTTTGGATGAAAGCACAAGGTGTTACTAATCCCAGCTGAAACACAGCCAACACAATTACCATTCATTTGGTGACATAAAATTGAAAAATTATTTTCAAAAGTTTTTTTTTTTTAATTGAAACTTTTTTTACAAACCAAGGGCAATTAATAATTCTACACTAAACTTTTGCAACTGTGTCCAAATACTCACATCCAAGTGTCTAACCTTTAATAAGCAGCAAATGAGCTCTAGATCAAACATTAAATAGACTCCAGATTTGGCAGGTGAGCATCACTAGCCATAATTGGGGCAACTAACTGGGATCTCCACCAGAGCCTTTCAGTTGTCATCTGTGAGCTACTCCTTGGAAAGCTGAGTATGAAAAGCAAGGACACAGACACACACATATGTGACATTTCCCCCTGGAAATGCCCCTCCAGCACAAAGAAGGAAAAAATGACAGCAGAGAGTGGCCTGCAAGCCCATTTCGAGCTCACTCTTATCCCACATAATTTACCCTTACTTTCATAAAGGTCCTTGCTCTACCTTCCCTTCTGATTTGCCTCACTGTTCAAAGTGGCAATGGAAAAAAATGTGTGTGATGCCTTTCACTGTCCCTGGCATCACGAAAATGAAGATGTCCTTTCTAAACAGAAGAAAATTGCTCCTGCAATTTCAAAACAGCGAGGCAAAAAGAGAAGCTGACAAGCTTAAAAGTCTTTCCCATAGTTCTAGTTTTCAGGGGTTTGCAAGCCGAAACGCTGTTTTTCTAGCTTTGTTACTGGGCTTGTATCCAATGTTTACATTGCATTCCCAGTATCTGCTCTATATTGTTTCTGTCACAGTGTTTCAGATAGCATACGTTTCCATTTTATAGCTCTCCTGCTTCCCTTTAACTTATGACCTTTAATGAAAATGAACGCATTTGTCTGCAGACTGTCAGGCGAAAGGGTTGAATCACAGGGGCTTGGCATCTGCGAAATGCTTTGCAATCCACTGCAGCTGTATTGGGAAAACAGTGATGGAAAACCATAAACTGCCTGAGATTAGAAGTTTATTCTGGAGGACCCTGACTTTTCTTTGGAAGGCCAGGCACTTTTCAAACACTCACCAAAATAAAAACAAAGGCCTGTTGGGAATGGGCATCTTGATACTTCCCTAACACATTTCTTTGTTGACTTTTCAGTCTTCTAAAAGCATTTCAGTCATTTCATTCATATCCTTACTGCTCCTGCGACTCACAGACCTCCTCAGTGGATCTTAGGTGCTTTCATGAAGTTTTCAGAAGCAGAACAGGGACTGGGTGAGTTCCAGAACTCAGCAGTGTTTGGCAGCAAGGACCCATCTGCAGCACTGGGACATGGCATGTTACAAAACAGAGGGAAAAAGCCATTTTGCTTTTATTGCAGCAATTCGTTAAAACCCAAACACTCAGGATCTTACGTCTGCATTGTTTCCCAGCAACCTAAAGGATGCTCTCTGTTTAAGAAATGCATGCTGCTTGTGTTCAGAGCAGAGGGAGCTTTGCACCTGTGGTCCTGACAAGGAGAAGGGTTTAGCACACTTACCGGGAGGATGAGATGGCTATGACATTGCTTGTGTATGTATGTCATTGCTGCAGATACTCCCTTAACAAAATCCTCTTCACACCCAGTCCTGGAATTACAGAAGTTCTACCTGAGAGCATCATTTAAGAGACTGCACAGTTTTCTGGGCTTTTAGATGGAAGCCAACACCGGATTAAGTAATCTGCGGAGGGCAGCCACGGGTTAAACCAATCTTCTGCCTGCTGTCCCCACCCCACTGGTAACGCTCTGGAAGTGTGTAGTGGCAAGACCACAAGCCGTTTGTTCCAATCACGGGCCACCAGTGGGTATCCTTGATCCTCTGGGTGCAGCAGAATGGAAACCTCATGGTGGCTTCCCCTACGTGGCCACAGTCTTCAGAGTGGCAAAGGGCTGAAACACCAAAAATGGGCACTGAGATCAGTGGCACATGCCTTCTCATTCACCTGGCTACTGAGCTGGTGTTTAGGTTTTCCTGCTAGCTAATTGCCAAGTATTGACAATTCATACAAGTTTTAATGACCTTGGCACTGGTCAGAACAACAACAGCATCTTTACTGAACCCCAAGGTTTGGAGTTGGAGGACTTTGAGATTCTGTGATAGGTATGTCTGGAACATGTTTCTGGGGAAAAAAAAATCAAGAACAACAGTGAAGAAGTTGACAGTGGCATTTATATGCCACTGAGGTCCACACAACTGAGATTGCAGTTTGCATCCTAGTAAAACATGAAATTCATGCTTACCAGAGTTTATTGGAAGCTCAGAACAGCACCAGTTCATCAAGGTTAAGCTGGAGAGGGAGGACTAGGGAGGAGGTGTCACTTGATTCTACATCCTTGATAAGAGATATTAAAAATCTGGATGCCCATCATCAAAGCTATGAAAGGAAGAGGGGAAAAAAAAAAAAAGGAAAATCAAAAGAGAATTCTGTTCAACCATTTGTCGATTGCTCACCATTTTTCAGGCAACTCCATCTGGTATGAGATACCATGGAGGGGTACCACAGGTAATCACTATTCCTGTACTGCAGTATTTCCCATTGCAGTGCATTTATTTTTATGGTTGTAATGTGGCATGCAGTTGCAACAAAATAATTGAACTAAAAAATGTATGGAGCTCTCAGGACACTTCTAGCTCATATGAGTTCTCATTTGACTCAGCAGGCGATATCAGGCAATGGTATGATCTAAACACCACATTACCCCTTCCCCCTCCCCCCCCTCAAAAAAAAGAAAACTCACCAACCAAAAAACCCCAAACATAATAGGCAATTATGCTATATTTTACTTTATAGGAACATGTATTCTTATCTCTCAGGTCCTGAGATGTAGTCTCAAGGATGAAGAGAAGTCTGGTAGAGACCTAGACAAGTCACCTAGACTTGCAAAGACAGATTGACGTGTCAGTAGCAGACAGGATTTCTGAAATGTGTAAATTGAATGTTTACATGGAAAATTCATCCTCAGAACTCAGCTGTGCTGTTAGGGCCAATGCTTGTCTTCCCTTAGAAAACTGTGCAGATTGCTTCTGGTACTGCGTGAAAAAGATAAGATGCTTTTTTTTTTTTTAAGGGTGTTATTTTAATGCTGTCCTCGCTCAAAATTTTTGTTGCAGATATATGAGATTACTTGCAGACTGTGGCTCTTCTTGGAGTCTTAAACAGCTAGATCACGTTGTGGAGATTTCATCCCCAAAGCACGTTTATTGTTCCTTGCTCTGCGGCTGAAATACCTAACCTTGTCTTCTCTCCCTTGTTTGGCCACTGCATAAATGATGTGCTTCTGTGCAGGCTTGTATTGATCTAAAAAGCCATCATAAATTTTCCAGGTTCAGATTTGAGTTGCATTAACTGGAAAAGGCAGATCACTGTAAAATGCAACATTCTCAAGGATCAATAAGTCTTGCTAATGGAACGGAAAAGGGGTTTTACCACATCCCCCTTACTTCTCACTCCCCTCTTCATAGGGAAGCAGGAAAACTTGCCATGCAGGAGGAACAGTCACAAACCAAGTCCCCACAGCACCTGCCAGTGTTGCTTCTTCCCATGGCAGCAGCATCCGCACTTTGGCTACTGGACTTGGCACAGCTACAGGAGCAAGAACAGGACTGGAGTTAGGAAGTTAATTCAGGTAGCATTGACGGATCATTTCAGGCTTACCAGGCATCTCACTGCCTAAATAGAATTGAGGTGTGCCAGGCCTGCATCAATCACTTGCCCAATTTCCTTTAGCATTCCCCTCTTTATTAGGGTTTTGTTCAAATTTAACAATACATGTCAGTGTTTTCTAATTTAATTGCCACAAATTATTTTTTTCTTGCAAACATCCTTCAGACATCAAGAAAAAGAGAGTGCAATTTTGATTTTTGTCCTCTTCCTGCATATTTTTCATTATAAAATCACTACTCTGGACATCTGGCCACAACAAAATTTCATTGCAAGTCATGTTGCTGCATCAGAGTTGTTTGGCTGTTTTGCCATGGGCAACTGGTCACGGAATCATCCCATGAAGTATTTATTCCAGGGTATGGATCTACTACCCCCCACAAGCGGAGATGAAGATTCACTACAGTTACTACAGCTACTACAGTTCTGCACCTTTTCACTGTACAGAGGCTTCATGCAAAGACATTTCTCAAACAGCCACCTCAACCAAAGCATCCTGAAAAGCTGAGAAATTATAAAAGAACTGGTGGCCTTACAGAGAAATTGGTCAGGGTGAAATCACCAATTCAAGTGTCTGAACCCTACTTTTTGCTTCAGGGTAGGATTTTAATCAAGACTGTCAAAGCCACTTGTCTTTTATTCTTAACACAAGGAAAATGACTGATCTCACATTTTACCGGCGCCATTGTTACATATTTAATTCCTGTTCCTTTGGACCCAGTGACTTCAGAAGTGAGCATTCATCCTTCTAACGATAGGATAATTGCTTAGAAATCTTACTCCATTTATTCCTTTGCAAGTTCTATAATCAGCATCTACCCATGAAGAATGGTACATTTCTTTTGACAACTGAAAACGCTGAATTAAAAGCAATGTCTGGTTTTACTCTTGGTTGCCTTTATCACCTGGGCTAAGGTCTGGCATAATACAGTCCTGACAAGTGCTAATTGAGCATTAGCAGCAGCAGAGCAGCAGCACAATTAAAACATGTAACTGATGGCTCAGTGGGACTTGTTCTCCCTTCCCCCAACTAGCCTGTTGATATTTTACTGGAGGAAGGAACCCTACATCCTACAGCAGCTCTGCTGCTTCAAGGACCAATACGTGAACCTGCCCCAGCCCTCCAGCTGTGACGTGCTGCCAGGTTTTTCCCTGACTTGTGGAAATAGCCAGTCCGACAAGATGATGGAAAGGAACAAACTGGGCAGTTGGGTCAGTATCTCAAAGCTAAGGATGGAGAGAAACAAAGCAGATGGCTTGCAGCACCCCACTGGGGCTCAGTAGGATGCCCTGTCTACATGGGAGCATTGCTTGTTTTTAAAAAAAATCCTCAGCCTTCAGCTTTACCAACCTGGACCCATCCTGGGCTACCTCAGTTTCTCTTGACTTACTGTTAGAATAATCTAAAGTGTTTTCCAAGGAATGAATAATTTCATGTCGGGTCTTTTTACTTTAGCCTGCTGTTTTCAGCCCTTGTTTTCTTTCTAGTCCTTACGTTCTTTAATTTTTAATATTTATCCCTCTTTACATTTTCTATTTAATTGATAATTGCTCACTCAAAACAAATAACAGATGCACCTATCAAATCTGTTTATTTCTGTGTATGGGAAAAAAAATCAATAGAAGCTTTAGCTTCAGGAAAAGAAGAAACACAAAATCATGGGGACTGGCTGGCACATCTGGAGATCCTCTAGTTGAACCCGCTGTCCCAGCATGGTCAGGGGCAGCAGGTTGCCCTGGAGTGTGTCCGGTTGGGTTTTCAATATCTCCAACAATACAGAACAATATTGTTTCATAGCTAAGAAAGTAAAAGGATCTACAGAGAGGCACAGTTAGCTATAAATCTTCCTTGCTAATTCAGTGTGCAAACAATTTTTGGAAGTGTTACTGTCTGAGACAAATGATGTTTCATTAACAAACTGGGAGCTCCCTCTTTTCGTGCCAGGCTATCTCCATCTACTGCAACCTTCCATCTAATCCAAGAAAATACTTTTGCTTTCTTGTTTGGAACAGAACAGTTTTCCGATGGTAAAAATTAACTGGTTTTGCGGGCACGGCATTTTAACCCTTTGCATGGTGCAAATGTCATAGCAAGCAGAGTTTCTTATAATACTAGGTATTTCTTTAATACCAGATAGAGTTTCTTATAATACTTCAGGTAAGAGAACTTCTGGACATGACATCTTTGGGTACCTGTACCTGCAGTCTAGTCCCATGTGCTCTTTATACACTCCCATCGTTGGGCTAGCTGCAACCTTTGCCTCTGTATTTCCTCTGCACTCACAACTACCCACATCTGAGGTCTTGGCTCAGGCTGTTCTCGGCAGCAAGTAAGATTTTGATGAGGTAGGAGCTTTCATAGCAGTGAGCGTGCCTTCTGTCTCTTATCAGTTCATCATGTGATGACCCTCAGGCTCCAGGCTCCTCCTCATGACATACAACATGGCAGAGCAATTACCTCAGAGGGGCCCCGACACTCACCTGCGCCTCAGAAAAGTGCTCCTTTAATGAACCCTCCCCCCACAGGCAGATATACATCAGTCAAGACATGTATACAACATTCTCCTGCCCTTCCCTGAAGCAAGTGCTGCCTGTTTTGCATCCAATCTGACTGGCCTGTAAGGTTGCTGCAACCCTATTACCACCTGTGAAGGGATGTATTTGCAGTGGGCAACTGCAAAGGTGCATTTAATAAGCTGAAAAATCCTGTTACCATTTTTATCCCTTCTGATTTCAGCTGATGACAAAACCTTGCTAGTGTTTCAAAACTCAGTTTTGCAACACAGGAACAAGTGAGCTTTCATTGCAAGTGAGCACCTATACTTGAAAATGAAGCATAAAAGATGTGAAAACACGAGGGATGAGGGATTACCTGGAGGGAATGAAGCAGACCCTAGACCTGGGGAGGTGTGAGGGTTGGAAGTCAGTGTCACTCCTCCCCTGTGTGTTAGAAATGTGTAGATGCATTTGTCATCAGCACAGCCAGGTCCACTATTTGCCTGGACACCGGTGGGTGACAGAGCACTACGCTGTGTGAGAGGGACTTGGCTGAGACCAGGGAGGAAACAAGCTGGAAACCCAACTCCTCATAGGCGCAGAAAATGCTGAAGCAGAAGCTAACTCCCACGTAGCAGAGAGCATGGGGTTACAGAGCAGTCAAATGAGTCACAGCAACAAGGTCTGTTCTGCTCTTGTCTCCTGAGAAGACTGGGTATGTATCAGAAAGGCAATTTCTGACACGAACATGTTGTTTCATACAAAACACAAACAGATGCCTGCCTATGCGTCTTGAAAAACATGCAAAGTCTCTCCAAGCTCCTCTGCAGCCTGTAAATCTCACGAACATATCTGCTCGAGTAAAATGGTCTGAGGTGATAAATGTTTCAATAAATCACATGGCTGACCTCTCTTTTAGCATATCCATTTAGAATCCATAAGCAAACCCTGGCAGGTAGTGACCTAACAAACTTTAGTATGAAGTTATTTATTTATATTCTTCAAACACCTTTACAATGACAGTGCAGAAGTCACAGAAATGATGCAGTTGGCATTTTCTGTTGCTGTTGCAAACAAACTTGTTAATGCTAGCAGTAATGTTGAAATGACATTGTAGGGCTAGATTTTCAAAGCCAGCTTGCATTACCTTGACTCATCCCACAGAAGAAAATGAGGTCAACTCTCAGAAATACTGAGAATCCCAGCCATAAACACTATTGTTCATACCCACTAAGTATATTCCCCTCTGAGAAGGCAATAGCCATTCCAGTATAAAGCACCTTATGCCAGCCTAACTTTGGGCTCTGCCCTGTGGGCTGCCTGCAACCCTGAGCGTGTTGCAGCTCAGATCATGCACCAAGGACTGCTTCATGTTGACCAGGCTTCAAGGGTCTATTCAAGGTCTCAGAGAAAGTCTGTGCCAGAGTCAGGTATTAAAATCAGCTTTTCTGATTTTGAGCACTGCTGCAACCACCATTTTTACCAGTTTGTCACCCTTTCTTCATTATTTATGTGTGGACACCATGTTAATTTATGGTGCTTCTTGATGTAGTGTGTTGAGAAGAGCTGTATTTGTCACAGATGCAAGAGCAAAATGACACATCAGACTGAAGATGAGTTACTGAGATCATAATCTTATCCACAACTCAATATCCTCAATTTAAAGGCTTCAAGTTAAGATCTGCTTTGTTAGCACACTTCTTTTAAATTAATGCATTTTCTAAGTGCATTGTATGTGAAGAGGAACAACAATTTTGATCATGCTCCTCTAGATAAAAACCCACCTTGCAGCACCCTTTTTCCTTTTCAAAGCTTTTGTCTTACTCTATATTAGAATATTAAGACATCAAAACTAGGGTGGTCCTCCCAAAGGCACGGCATAATTATACTCAATTTTAGCATCACAACATCATTTAGCAACAATAAAACTAATTACCCCAAGAACAGTTCATGGTCAGTGTGCCAACTATCTTTTAAAATGCCACTAGCAAAGGTATGCTCATGTTTTTCTCTGACTATTCCTTGAAAAACACTTTCCTTTTGTGTTCATTTCCTGTGATTATCAGTGCAATTTCACTTTATTCCCATGATACCTGCAGAGGCCAAATTTTAAATTCACAGGTTCGGTACCCAAATAAACCCTCTCTGAGCAGAATTATCTCCCAGGGCTTTGATCACAAGCTGTATCCATGAGGCATGAAAGTCAGAACGCAACAGAGCAACGCCATGTGATTGATGCTCCAGTCAATGTGCCTCCAGTCTTAAGCACTGAATTGTCACAGCAAAATGTTTGCCATAAATCCAGTTCAGGAAGGGAGAAATTTTACAGAGAAACTCAAGGATAGGAAATAGGGATTGCCTCACCACCATTCTGTAAGCAGGAGAGCTGAAACAAGTCAAATAAATCATGCACTGCTGGTATCATTTACTGAGAAGTAGCCAGGACATATTTGGAGCATTTTTGCTTTAGAGGTGAGGTTAAACTCAGCATTACCACAGCCAGCGCTGTCAGGTGAGTCACATTTCTTTAGACACCAAGTGAATTGCTTTCTTTGTCCCCATGACTAAAGTGCTTATACCCACTTCTTGTCAGTAAGCCATGGGGGATTGTCTGGCAGCTCTTGAAGCACTGAGTGACAACATCAAGGGGGACACTACTGATAGAGTAGGGGCAGCCGAGAGGGTAATAAAATTAAACTTCTGCTGAGCCTGTCTCTGATTCTCCATTCTCTAGGAACTTGTGCTCAACAAGGCATTCATAAAAAACAGCTGAAAACTTACAGCAGGTGCCAAACACGTGATTACACTCAGTGCTCAGCCATGAAGTGCTCAAATCACAAAGCAAAGAAGTGTTGCTGTTAAACTCCTATCAAATAAAAGTAGGGCAAAGATGTTGGAGGAGAACAAAGGGCTTCAAGGGGGGGTGGGGAAGGGGAAGGGGAAGGGAGGAAGCAGCTTTTCTATTCCTTTTCCTTGAAACTACCAGCATGTATGTCTCTCCCACAGTCTGTAACTACCCTGTGTCACCTCACAGTAAGTAGCTGGGCTTTGTTGTTTGTTTTTGTGCATAGGTTTGGGGTTTTTTTAGTTTGTTTATTTTTTGTTTGTTTGGTTGGTTGGTTTTTTATTTGATTGTTTAATTCTTATTTTTTCCAGTTTGGTTTTTCACCATTGAATGAAGGACAATATACAAGGCTGTATTTGGAATTTCATTTCCACAAGGGATAAATGAACAACCATATCAGATTGAGCTTCATTTTAGCAGCAACGTGAGTTCTTAACACTGTGGAAGAAATCAGATTGCAGGGTAGATATAAAAAAAAAAAAAAGAGAGAGAAGACAAAAATAGTTTTATTTAAGCAGTCAATCCACAGCTCATTGAGAAGGAGGAGAGGTGAAGAGATCACATGCACAAAAGTGCAGCGTGTCCCAGTTTGATGACCAGTAATTCAAATCTAAATGTCTACAGAGAAAAAACGCCCTAGCTGTTTGCATTGACTTTATAGATAATTGAGCTGTCACATAAAAGGTAAGAGCTCACAAAAAGCACTGATAGATGCAAGATACCTACAGTCAGTGAAGTTTTCAGTAAATACATTAAGAAAAATGCAGTATATGTAACCCCTAGCAGTCATTCACCTTTAAACCACAATGACCTATTTCTATTTTATTATCTTCACCACTGTAAAGCTAAGAAGATATAAACCATTCAATGACACAAACCCATTGAACTTCCCCTTTGTTCAAATGCTCATGTCCCAGTACCCGGGTCTAGTTTTTCTTTTATTTCTCACCACTGAAAGGATGGAGGACTTTTGGCTGAAGTATGTGGTGCCTGGACTCCGTCTTTTCCCGCAGCGAATGCCTTATTTTCTGTCAAGTGTTTCCTGGGACATTGGCATGAATAAAAGCATTACGTATTCAGAGATGCAAGATTATTTAATGAGATGCTCTGGATGTTTTCCAGCCTTTCAGCCCAGCCTCTAGCTCAAAACCACCTCTTCTACCAATCCCAGCCTGCTCCCTCAGCCCCATGTCCTTCTGCTCTATCACATAGGCTCAAACACCTTTGCCTATCCTCAGATGGTACTCTCCCCATCTGTATTGCTACCAGTTTATCTTTCCCAGCCCCTTTCCATCTTGAACTTCCCCAGTGTGCCAGCTGCCCTTCTTGCCTCAAAGCAGGCTTTTGCCTGCTTAACGCTGCTAGAGTTACCAAGACTTCACTTTCAGTAAAAGTTGCAGGCTGCCCTCTGCACCATGTGTGCCTGATGCAGAAAGCAGGCAGAGGGAGAAGCATATCTGGGGCTGGGCCACATGCTTCATACCCAATTTGGGGGGCTGGATGGCAGAGGGTAAAAAACTAACCACTCCCCCTGGCCCCAGCTACGTGGCTGGCAGCAGTCCCAGGAGCTGGGCATGGAGCTCAGATGAGAAGGTACAAAAACCATCCCAACAACCAATCCACCCCACACAGCTGGCAACAGCTGGCCTAATATTTGTCTCTGTCTTGCAAAGAGACACAAGCTTAACAAGTTTGCATTTCTGTTCACCTCTTCTTTAGAGCCATCACAGCTCCACAGCTTTTACTCTGCTTCTACCAAATTCAGGAAGGGCTTCTTTGGAGTTTTTTTGTTTCTTTGGCTTTGGTTTGGTTTTTTCCCTGGTTTTTCTTGAATTCCACACACACACACACACACACACACCCCTTAAGCATGTCTTTGTAACATACTTTGCAGTTTAGCTCCTGAAAAAATACTGTTAATCAGTCACAGGGGACTGGCCATGGTCTGAAAACTGGAATGAATTATGAAGTACACAGATCCTGGATCTCTACCAAGCATTACTTCAGCAGATTTTTCAGTCCAGCTTCAAGTGAGACACTGGATAGACCCTACCTACCAGTACAGACTTGGCCAGAAGCTACCTTACAGTATCAGTTTGGCAGACCCATATTCAGATGTGCTGCTAGATCTCAAAGTTACAAAGACAGATGATAAATGGAAGCATTTCTAGTGGACCAAAGAAGTCTGTTCACAGTCTAGTGCTAATTGATACGTTTTTCTCTAAGTGATGACAAACCTACAGCTGGAAAAGTTGGAAGATGAGGCAGAACTGTTGGAATGGTGAATAAATCAGGTCATGACTACTCTCAGATTGGAAACCCAGGATTCAAAAAGGCTAAGAGTCAAGCAGATTAACCCACTGACACTACCCTGCCAGTGTGCCTAAGAAAATAAAATATAAGCACAGGCGTATGACCAGAAGTGAGGAGGTAGCTGGACGTGGCATCTGTATAGCCGCAATGGAATCCCACACCTCTGCCAGGATCCTCCTTGCAGCATTGCAGCATGGAAAAGAGCTCAGAGGAGAACAAAGAGAATTATGGGAGGCCCAGGAGAAGCGATTTACTGAAGAAACACAGTCGAGTCAATTCAGCCAAGGAAAGGTTAAGAGGTGACTTGCTCCCTGTCCAGGAGTAGCTGCCTGTGGAGGTGATTGCTACTGGCAGAGAGCTCTTCAACAGGCAGAGACTTAACAGGATTAAATGGCTAGAAGCAGAAGCCAGCTGAATTCATAGTAAAAAAAATGGCTCCTTTTTAAAAATCAGTAAATGTAATTAACCAATACAGCAGTTTTCTAGGCCAATGCTGTCACATCAGTGTTTTAAATCAAAACTCCCTGTCTTTCTCTAAAGATGTGTCAGGAATTAAACTCTCAAGGTAGGAATAACTCAGTTAACTCTTATGTCCTAGTTACAAAACCATGATAGGAGCCATTTCATGGTCTTTCTTAAAGGTCCATGTCACCCATCTTTCTGCAGGAGAGTTCAGTGCAGATGCCCAGGGAGAGTTATGAGAGGAGCTAGACACAGTACAGTGCTTCCACAGGACAATCTCCCTAGTCCCTGTGGTTGGCAGTGGCAGTAACCAGCCTAAAGTGAGCTGCTCATCTTTGGGGCAAGTTGCTAGCCTCTATTGCACCACAAGAAGAGGCATGGTGACCAACTTGCTGTAAATCAGCACAGAAAGTGAACAGAAATGCCACCAGGAAAAAGACCAAACCAGCAAGCCTAGGAAAGGCATCCAAAGACAGTGAGAGGTCTGGGAAAGATCACCCTCCCTGCTGGGACCTTGGGCCAATGGCACTGAACAGCTCAGCCACTTTCCTCCTCCCCTGAGGCCACCTGCTCCCCATGGTCAGCAGCTGCTGCTGTGGTCCCTTGGGTCCTATTTGCCCACTGGCAGCACTAGCAATGCTTCACATACCCAGCTGCTGCAGAGATATCACACCATCTCCAGATGCTCCCTCATCTATTACATCTTCCCTCATTCATGTTGCAATGCTACCAGTCATTATGACTTATCAGCTCTGCTTCATGAGTCCTCCACCTACTCCATCTTCCCAGTTTTCCTCCTTTTCCCCACACCTCTTGGTGATGTGCAGCGTGATGACAGCTCCAGTAAGCAAATCCTTAAGCATAACTTGTCCCTGTTGTGTGACCACCAGCAGTAGGGAGTGTTTCCAACGTGAGTCTTCCCAGTAGGGACTTTTGGCAAGATGTGCACTTAGCACAGAACTTCAAAAAAACCTAACACAACAAATGCCATGCAAATGCATTAAAAGCAAAGCAATGTCAATTCTTTGGATAAGAAACTAGAAATTATCCAATGCTGTAAAAAAAATAAAAGCACAGAGTGAAAAAGAGTTTCAAGGCAAGAGCTATGTGAGAAAAAATTAAGGTTGAACAAGAAAACAAAGGCAGAAACAGGAACTTAAAATAAAAACAAAAAAAGTGTGTTGTAGATAAGTGGAAGAGTGTAACAGCAAAACTATGGACCTGGTCACACAACATACTCGGAAAAAGTACAGCTGAGTGTCCCACTTCACTAGGTGAGCTGAATGTTTGTACTGTTCATACACAAACCCTTTGGCTTTTCAGAGCTGAGATGGTTTGCATGTAAACGTGAAACACCATTGGGACTCAGTAATTAACTAGAGTAACACGATGTTCTGCACAGCTCCTGAAAGAGCAGGTACTTGCACCAGACTGTTGTCTAGAAAATCTCTGTTCGTGCATCATTATTTCTCGCAAAATGTTACCAGAAGAAAATTCCACCTGTGTTATGAAGGAGGGCATTTCACTTCCATTTTCAATTGGCAGCTCTCTGTCTTTTGTTCAGAAGCCTAACAGGTACGACTATAAATATCAGTGACCAGACCATAGCCTTGTGTTTCTCTGGACAGCTGGCCAGCAGCCTTTGCAGCAGCAGTGAATCCTACAGAATCCCAGAGGGTTTGTTAGTTGGGCTCTTGAGTCGTCTCCATGGCTACTCAAGTGACCTGTGCTGCAGTCAGCATGAGACAGACTCCCACCAGAGCCTACCCCACGTGGGTGAGAAACAACAGCCTCAACTCTGTGCGTCCCTGCAGTTAAAATCCATGCAATATCCTTCAGCAATTAAAAGACAGGTAGCCCTATTTCTTGTAATTTGTGAAATCAGGATGCTCTCTATGGAAGGGTGAGAGGCGCCACTTTATAGTGCAATTTCTGTTCCCCTTCACCAGTCACAGAGGCTTTTAATTGCAGGCTGTACTCCACAGGGAGTGCCTGTCCATCCCCTTGGTGAGGCAGGTGCTGTTTACCATGCTTATCCTCCCTTAGGATTTTTCCTAAAGGAAAACTCTGTAGCAGTCTCCTTGAACAAGGCCAGTAGGCAACACGTTGATGAGAATATGAGCATGTGATTGCGCCTCTGTCTCCTCTCTTCTCAGTCTGAGAGAAGGTTTGGCTGAAACTAGCAAATTTCAGTTTAGGGGTATGCACAGCTGCTTCCAACAGGCTTCCCTAGCTGCACTTCATGTCAGATCCTGAGCTGTGCCCTAAACTAGTCTGATGTGGGTTTATGAGGCTGCACCCCTGATAGCTTCATTAATGTTCTTTATCATAAACTCTCTTTACCCCAGTGTAACAACTCTTAGAGCATTGCTTCCTCTGTAAATGCTGGGTTTGAGAAAATGTTTTGGTTTCAATGGGGAATATAGTCCCATTTTGGCAGATTTGTCTCTTTTCCCTGTCACAATCAATCAGTGCAAAATTCTTGACTGGGTAACCTGTAACTTCAACTTTTTGAGATTAATATACACCTTGTATTCTCCAGTTTTCACAATTGTTCATTTAATGCTTGGTATGCTTTATATTTTTATGTCTGAAGGGCAGTTTAGCCAGTAGCAGTTCCTGATACTGTGCATGTAGAAAACTGTACTACATTAAAAAGCAGACATCTTTAAAGTCTCTATTTCCCATTGAAGAAAACTGGAGTAATTTGTGAAGAAACCTTTCTTACTAAGAAGTGTTTGGATTTTAATAGACCTAAAATGTGTTTAGGAACTGAAAAACCTCCAACATGCCTGATGGAGCATCTCACACAGCCCTGCTCAGCTGAGTTACAAAGCGTCTGCCTGATACTGAGGAGAAATGTGCAAAGGATAATTTCTAAACATTTCACTCAGGTATCAGCTATTATTTCTTTTTGTCCTTTGAAACTACTTTATTATCTGAAACAAAAACTTAGTCTCTGGAAAACTTAACATTTCTGCTGAGGAATTACCAAAACAAAACAGGCAAGGAATTAAAAAAAGCTATTGCACAGAAAGTGCTGTACCAGGTTAGACTGAATCTTCATCTCACCTTGTGTCCCATCACTGCCAGCTGCCAAAAGCCAGTGCTTGGGGCAGGGCAGACCAAGTGTGTTGTGAACGTGCTCCTGGATGCTGCCCTGGCAGGAGCCCAGGACTTCCTCAGCCTGGGCGACTGGGTTTGTAATTACCAGGTCACAGTGGCTTTTGCTTTGAGAAGCTCAGTGCCTTTACATCACTGTGGGATTTTGGTTGGACTAGATGATCTTATAGGTCTTTTCCAACCTTAGTGATTCTGTGGTTTTTAGCACCTACTGTATCCTGCCACCTGGCATTCCCTGGCTCAAACACAGATCATGTTAAGACTCATGTCCTGCAGTACTGCATGTGATGGGAAAAGCATTGAGCCTTTTGTTGTTCCTCTCCCCACGACCCTGCAGCTCTCAAGTGTTTACAGAACGCTCTCACCTCGACCCTGTCAGCTCCTCTCAAAGTCAAACCCTCTCATTCCTTGGGCAGAGGCTGTGCCTTGCCTCTGGTCATCCCAAGCCTGTGGCTGGGCTTTTCTGATTTCTGCCTTATCCCCTTTGGGACACAGAAACAGAATTGCACAGACCATCTGTCATGTGGGTACACGAGGGTTTTACACAGCATCACAAGTATGTTCTTCCTATCCTTATTCCTAGTAATTCAATATGTTTTCTGTACTGCTTCTGGTTTTTTATGCCTTCACAGATCTAGTACAACATCACAATACCATTTCCAAATGTACATGGTATAGTGTCTTCAATCCAGAATTTAAGGGAAACTGCCCCTTACCCATGAAAAATTTCATCTTTGACAATCCATCAGAAGATTGTAAAAAAGGGGAGACTTTCCTGAAAAAATTCACAGATGGTTTGGGGAAAAAACTTCTATCTTCCTCAGTCAGCATGCTAAACTATGAGGCTCGCTGTCATCTGATCTTTCCCAATGCTAGTTTCTACCCTGAGCAAAGCTGTGTCAAAAAACTGTGCTCCTCCCAGCATCGCCAAGCAGAACGGGTTCCCTATGCAAGAGCGCAGCTCCCATCTCTCCCATCATGCCTCTCTAACACTATGCCCATCACAGAGCTAACTAACCCACAGCATGATTACCCAGGTCAGACAGATCAGTATATTGTAAATTGAGTTCTAGAGGCTGATAGACCCTGATATTTGAGTTAACCTTTAATTAAAATCTTTACAAGCACAAAACATCCTTTCTCAACAAATTGCACCAGACAAGACACAAAAAGCAATTGGCCCAGTAAAAGTTAAGGATTAAGAAACAGTGATAAACAAAATCAAGGACGGCAGATGTTGTTTCATGGTAGCCTGCCCCAAGTTTACAGTCAGGAGATCTCAAGAGGAATGCTGCAGCATCTCAAGTCAGTCAGTTTCCCTGTGAAAGGTGAAAACAGTAACTAGAGTTCAGCCAATAGATCAAGCAAAAACAAATATATTTGAATGGGTAAGTGAAAAGAGTAGCATGGAACATTTCTAAAAATACTACCAACACAAATAGAAAGACATGAGCTAGCAGTTTAGCAACAGACAGGCAAGTCAGCGGCTCCCAATTTCCAGACCACCATCCTTTGTGGGCTTCAGTAAGCCAAGTTCAGTATTGATCTGAGGCATTTATAAGAATCTGCCATTTTAGTGCTTTCCACATAAATCAACAAGTTTTAGCAAAGTTCCTCATGCACTTTCAAGAGTTTCTGGCATATCTTCGTCTTGTATAAAAATAACAGACCACTTCTGTGGGCATTTTTTGAATTTTGTTAATTTTAGCTTTGGTAACAAAGAGCATTATTAGTTCCTTGGCAGTTTTGTTGCTGTAAGAAAAATAAAAGGAAAACGAAGAAATGCGAAACAAATTGTCTGGGGACTGTGTCATGCTCAAGAGACAACACTGCTCATTACCTTGCCAGATGCACGCTTGTGACAATTTGTGCACGTTTCGAAACCACAGCAAAGATGACAAACACAGTTCAGGTTGTGACTGGTCGACTTATTTGACCTCTGCTGTAAAGGGAACACCACGAGTCAGGGGATAAGCGCAGCCCTTGTGAATCCTCCAGACCTTCCTGTGTTTTTTGTAAGGGTGGGTGGACCACAGGCCTGAACCCTCTTGGTCTGGTGAAGTTAACCCTCACCAGCTCACCAGCTGGGCTGACGTGATGGATCTCAGCTTGATCCCCACCTTCATGCCATCTTTGATTGGAAGCTTGTAGCTGTATTTTATTCAGAAAATTCAGTCCAGATACGCAGAGAAACAATACTGAGCAAAGGGCTGGACATGAGGCTCATCAGTGGTTATCCATCACCCAGCTGCACATTCTTACCTCTTGCTCTAAGTGCAAGGTGGCTTACATCTACCACGGGGCAAGACTTTACATGTGCCTGCAACCGCTAAAATCTCTCTGAGGTTTGTATTCATTTCTCAAAGCATCTATTTAGGGCTGAAAAATAATCTCTGTATTTTTAGAGATGCATTTGCTGGACCCTTTTAGTGACAGCAGTCAGAGCTAAAATAGCCAGCCACTTAAAAAGACAGGGAGTTTTTTCCATACCCTTCAAGCAAGACAGTATTTTTTGCACATATTGAAATTCCATCTGAGGAGCACACACCATGCAGAAACTGCAGGTGTTTCATTTCAATCACAACCCCGCACAAAGAGTGTGCCAGCTCCCGCTCTGAAGGTAGCTGTGGACAAGAAGTATAATCAAAAGCTGGACAGGAAATCATTTGGTTGGTAAAGAATGACTTAGGTTAAAAACAAGGTTAAAGCTGAGGTGTCCTTATGGTCACATCTGAGAGACTTCTTAATTTGCAATGGGATATTACAGTAAATTTTGTATCAAAAGCTGATTCTGTGAATCCACACAACTTTAACTTGCAAAAAAATGATGGAACATTTTTTCCCATCATCTTTGATAAGAAAGTTGTGAGTTCTAAGCATCTGTCTAGAATTTTCTAACAGGTCATGTCAGAGCTAATAACAGGTGAAAATGGTAAAAAATGGCAAGAGATATGGCTGATCATATTAAGAGATATAAAGTATGGGGAAAGGATTTATTTTCTTTCTTCAGGAGTTTCCAGCAAAACTGGCTAAAATTTGTGATGATAGGTGCTATTTAAGTAGGTGGGATTGCAAAAGCATGTGTTATGCATGAAGAAAATACTTAGATTTTAATAATGGTGCGTTATTGTTTCTTTTCATTGTGAGGTACTTGTAGGTTTTAAGGTTAAGTACTAGACAAAAAGTACTGGCTTTGAATTTACTCCTACTGGAAAGGATGGAAATCAATAGGTTACTTGAATCTAATTTTAAACCTTTATGTTTCTTAAAAATTATCAAGAAAAAAATTATGATGAAGAGGAGATAGACTGTAAACACTGGCAAACAAGAAGGGCAGCAAGCAACATCAGTTTAGGAAGTAACTGAAAAGCAGCATCAAAAATAGAAACTAAGTAAGATGGAAGACTCAAGTCATTATACATAAATTTAAAAGGTTACACAGTGACAATCTTAGAGGTAGGTCAGTCCTAAATACTGGTCTGAAGCGGTGCTTTTTACTGCCTTTGTCTCTGCCATAGGTTTTTTCCCTTTATCTCACCACTGCTACACCTCTAAGAGACTAGCTCCCGTCACTTTGTTACTGTCACTGACCCTGACCTCTATTCTTGTATGCCATATATTTAATGTAATTGAATTAATCCTTTTTTTATAGCAGAAGCTAAAATATTGCCCATTGGAGATTACTTTGGCTTTTCCTCTATTGTTGTAAGCTTAGTTAACAGATCTTCACAGAGGACTTTCCCATGACAAAAAAAAAAACCCAACATTAAAATTATGAAAATAGGTGAACAAATGCCTGGATGGAGAGATTCACCTGCAGATAACCACCATGGCTTGTCTTCATTAAGTGGTTCATGTCAGTGTCAGTAGCAAAAGCTGATTGATTGACGTGAGAATGATTTTTTGCAGTCCAGGTGCAGACATTAGGTGGACTGATTTCAGAAGTCATTCTAATACTGCTATGAAAGTATTATTGTTAGATGTTTCATAGACAAATAAACATAAATAGACATATAGATATTCTTTCTGTGCTCATATTTCCATCCGTAGGTCAGTGCGATCTTGGTTCATCACTTTCCCTGTAGATTAATTTCTGATTCTCAGAAAACTTGAGTAAACATGTTTTTATGAATTCAAAGAGAGACAGAAAGCCTATTACATGTTTCTACACTGTTTCACAATATCCTCTTTTCCTTGCTCTCTTGTGGATATCTTCTTCCCTAGTACACAAAAACAATTCAGTCCTGCTTGAAAACCCTAGGCCCATTGCAAAAAGCAAAAGAAAAACCTTCAATCCTGCTGCTGAAGCATCTAGCTGCTGCAGGCATGTTACTGCTCTGAAGCAAAAATTGCTTCAGGAAAACTGTATCTGTGATTTGTCCTCAGCTGCATTTGAGCCTTGCACTAACATCAAATCTCACCCCAGGAAGCCTCTCTGTCAGAAGCAGAAGGAGCAGTTTGTGGTACATCTCCCACACTGATGGCTGTAGAGCAACGAGCAGAAAATATCTGTGAATTTAACTTCTAAAGAAGGGAGTGAAATATTTGGTGTATTTAAGGTCTGAAGCACCATGGCATGGCTCACAGGTTCAAATATCAGAGAAGCACAGAATTGTTGGCTGGGATGGCACCCTGGAGATCTTTCCTCTAACCTCCCACTTGAGGCAGGACTTTCTTCAGCTCTATGACAGGTTGACAGGGCTTTGTCTAGCCAAGCATTGAAAGCCTCTAAGGATGGAGGCTGTCTGAGCCACCTGTGATGGTGCTGTGCTATTTCCTAGTAAGTGGGGTGCCTGATCTAAGGTCTCCCACGCCACTGCTGTGGCCTCATCTCAACAGCTCCCCACCACCCACTCTCAGCTCCACCACCTTGGCAGTCACCCCTTGCACAGCTGCAGGCAACTCTTTGTATTTTAGACTCCTCCTTGCTGACCAAGCAAGCCCAGCTCCATCAGCCCTTCCATGTGCTTTAGGATCTGGAGTCTCAGGAGGTCTCTGCTGGACCCTCATCAGGTTCCTCACACTCCTTGAACAGGGGGCTAAATCCCCTGCACAGCACGCCAGGTACAGCCTCACCTGGGGCCATGGAGAGGGGTGTCATAACTCTCCATGGTGTGCTGGCCATGCTACCCAGTACATGGTGTGCCTTCGTCATTTAGTGCCCACTGGAAAGCACAGTAGGAAAAATCTGAGAGAAAGGAAGATATTTAGCAGGATTAAGAGCTATTTTTATGCATGCAGTATTTGCTAACAAGCATGTTTTCTGCCTCTGTTTCTTACTTTTCTCCCAAAGTCCTACAGACACGGGAAAAAGACAACAAACTTCATTTACAAGACTAATTAGGAGTACACAGTCCTCTAGACTTGCGAGAATAACAGATAAAACCTTTCACAGCAATCCTTCTGTCGTATTTTTAAATCATAGTAGAGCATGTTTCCACGTGACTCTTAAAATGCAAAATCCTTCAGGCAGGCAGTGCTTAGGAGAGTCAAAATAACAAGGGCATGGGAATTATGATTCACAGATGAAGCATGAATACCACCTACAATTGTTTATAGAGATTTGATATAGAAAAGGAATTTATATACTTCTCTAGTGAACAATTCCTAACCGATGAACGGCTACGATTGCAGAGACTGGGAGCTTTGGAGGGAGCTTGGAAAGCACTGTTTGAAATGCTTAGTCCCAGGATTGCTGAAGGTGCAGGAGGCTGCCATTTTCCAAGGCAGACCTAGGATATCTCATTTATGTGTTGACACTGGACATGCTTTGCATAATCTCAGCATCTTACCAAATAATAAGGTACACATGAAAGAAAAAAATCATGGTATTTCATTATCTTCAGCAAGAGCTCATGAAGATTCCTGTGATATTGCTGATTGACCTTTGTGGTTGCCTGGCAGAAACAGCAGTCCTGATTGATGTACAGTTCTATGCAAATGAGAGCTACTCACAGTATTTGTGTTTATGGAAGACCTGAGCAACAGCAGCCAGACATGAAACACCTGATATTATTTTTCAGGCATGCACTTATGCTAGGTGTTATGGACTGTTCACGCACCCCCACTGGAGAATAGCCTCCCAATCAAAAAGCAATTAATCAAGACAGAAAAAACCAATTCCTTCATTCTTCCTTCCAAAAGAACGTTGTGATGTCAGCTGCCTGGACCAGCATGCCAGATGTGGGCATGTCACAATTGCTTCGCATCCAGTCTGATATTATCTGTCGAAAATGTAAGGCTGTAGGGTAATTCTTCGAACAAGTTGGGGGG
>NW_010251922.1:2931-19304 GCF_000690775.1 Eurypyga helias | reverse complement strand
GGGGGGGGCGGGGATGTGCGCATGTGTGCAAACGTTCACTAGATACATGCAAATGTCGATTTTATCAGTCCACCAGAAATGCTTTCAGGGCAGAAAGAAAGGCTGAAAAACCTCACTTGAAACCCTCATCTTCATGTGTTTTCAACTTTCCAAATGAAATGTAATATTGAGGATGAATGTTTCACATTCAGAGTCTCATCTCAGTGTTTTTTTTCCGCAAGGCACATCAGTAAGTTTTCACACAGTTCAGGAAATGAGTTTGCAACATTTAAGCAGGTTCTTCAGGTGATGTTTCCTGATGATTTCAGCTAAATTTAGATTGCAACTTCACTCTAAAAGACTGATGTACCTTTGTCATTGAGGATGAATTAAGGCTTATCAATTCTTCTGTAAGTCAGGTCTCAAGCCCCTTTGAGAAGGACACAACAGATTCCCTAAAATCAGTGCTTAATAAAGAAAACTATTTGTTCCTGAGGAAAGAACACTGACAAAAGGTATCATTTGCTTTATGAAGTATACATTTAGTACAGAATAAAGTATCTTGGTGTTTTTAAAAATAGTTTTAGGTGTTGTTTTTTATGACTCAAGGGAAAGGCACAAGTGCATTTCAAATTTGGGGATTTTGCTAAGGTAAAAAACCAATTGTAGCGCTTGCCACTTTCCCCAAAGGAGACTTTCACATAAGCACTCAGTGTTTTTGTAAAACCTTAATCCTGAATTCACAATATTTTCAAGTCAGAAGGAGCAATATGAGAGTGAAAAGAAAGTTGTTATTGAGTCTGTCGTCAGTCTCATTTACATATCAGTTGCAGACCCTGTACCATACTGGTTACCTCTCAGAAATCATGGCTTTACCAATCTATATGGATAATCACAGCCTTATAGCTCCGATGACAGGTATCATGTTGTTAGGCCTGGGGGCAGCTTGCTGATGGATTCATAAAAGAGTAACAGTGCGTAGTGTCTCACACAGCCATAGCATCCAGCACCTCCATGCCTTGCCAAGCATTAATTAATAGACTGTTAAACACATTTTAAATTTAAGCTAAATTGTGATTTAAATTTTATTTTTATACTACTCTTGATGCTAGACTTTCAACTACAAGCTTCAATTTTTATTTTATTAAAGAAAGAACCAGAAGTCCTATATGGGGTTCCTGAAGAAAGTTGTACCAAGGTGCAAGGGACACACTTAGCACGTACTGCTTTCATGAAGACAGTGAAGGCACATGATCCCCAAAATAGCTTCAGTTGACGGAAAGGCTGAGGCCTGAGACCTGGTAAGGAGCAAAGGACCGGAGGAGTGATACCTGTAGGTGCTGACTTTCAGGCAGCTTTTCCCCCAGGCAAGCATCCACCTTGCTAGAAGCAAATACCCAAGTGACACACCATGACTCCAGGCAAGAACTGAAATATCACATCTGGGCTATGATTTCTTTATAATTAATAAAATATTCTCTCTGGTCTACTCTAACATATGTATAATTATATCAGCAAAATGCAGGTGATTAAAATGTGTGTAATCTTCTTAGCACAAATGAGATATACCCTTCTATGTGGAAAGCCAAAGCTGCAGTTATGTAGGATTTTCCTCGGGGTGGGGGAAGGGGGAAAGGGAGGAGGGGGAGGAGAGTCAGAGTGCAGAGAGAAGGAGCATGTGTGAGAGCTAACAGTGGGAAAAAAATCAAACATTTTGTTAGAGTCCAAGAAATCATAGCCCAATTCGATGGAATGAAGTGTGCCTAACAAGCTATCAGAATACTACTTAAAATTAGAAAGCCAGACAAATAGCACCATGTTTCACAGTGACAAAGATTGCATAAACCTTGTTTTCTTTTAATAGTAAAGGACATTTCTGAATTACAACCTTATAGCTGCCTTCTATGCCTATGCACATTCAGACCAGTGATCATGAAGCTATTTTCCCAGCAGGTGACTTTTCACTAAGCTGCTCCTGTGTGAAATCTCACTTCTAAATGAGGAAGTGGATCTATATGACCATGAATTTCATGGGAGACAAATTGCTGGTGGTGTTATTCCAGTGGTTGCTCTCTCTGCGCAGGCCTGGTATGAGACAAAGCATGACACATCACTTACAGATTCAGTGCAATGAAGTGTAAATAATTGAAAGCTTCTTGATATTATCTTCTCTTCTTCTAGCATGTGTCATCAATAATTAATTAATTTGTATCTTAGAAGTGTCTTGATCCGTATCTTTAGTCATTTCCATAGTTTTGCTTATTAACCTTGGAATAGCATGATCTGATTTGTACATGCCTTCCCCTGTTGTGTTACTCTATGTATGCTCTGTGAGTTTTCCTCTCTCATACTCATAATTTCCCACATCACATGTAAATCTCCATGCTACTACCTCCAGTAACCATTGTTAGCAATAATACGTAACATGATTATAGCGTTCAGTATTTTAATTGGGGTTAGGATTCAAGACCTGCCATTTCTTTCTTCCTCTTCCTGAGTGTGTGTTTGCTGTCCCTGGAGAATTCCACATGTCCCTCTGGGTTTTGCAAAGCATCACAGCCCTGATGCTCAGGTGACATCTGACATACGTAACAACCTTCATGAGGCCAGACTGGCCCCTGATTCATTAACCTCACTTGATATTCTACAGCCTATGAAAAAAAAAAAAAGATAGAAAAAAAACCCAAAAACATTTTTAAAAGGTTTATTAGTCTACTTACAAAACATTACCACTTTTTAAGCCTAAAGATTTTGTGGGAGAGCTTTTCCAGGATAGAAGATACATCTCAGGTTACAAATGTGTCACCTGCAATCTGTAAAGGTACATATTTCCTTCATTCACCATTGTGATTTGATTTACTGTGACTGTTCCAGCTCTTATTTCAGTCACCAAAATCTGCTGCTTAACTGACTAAGGATGGTCTTAATCCCTGTAAGTTTCCTTCAGAACTTTTATTTTTGGGCTATTTTTTCCCTGCCTTTCATCCCCTATTGATTGATTCAGTTGCGTGTTTCTTTGAACAGAAATGTTACAACCATTTAGTACTTCAGCAATATCCTTTCTCTGAATGGGTTTCTTTTGCTGACACAGTTCTAGTTCTTAAAAGACTGTTTCCAGAAACATGAAGGAACAATACTGAAGAAGGTAAATTGTGGAGACAATGGATAGGAGGCTCAGACTAAAAACGGCTTAAAAAAAAATTCTGTTAGAAAATTGATTGCTCCTCACACTTTGCAATTAGCACTTCGCTAACCTTTGGGAAAAACAGGCCCAGAACAAGGCAATATTCAGCTTCCAAAGGCAGAAATAGAAGGCATTCATGATTTTCCTAAAATGTCTCATTTACATTTTTACTTTGTTTCCTACTTTGCATTGGATATTTCCGTAATAGCTTGCCATTGTGGGCATTCTGCCACATTATAGCTATCTACCTAGCACTATGTGTGTGTTTATATAGACATGTGTGAGTCTGATCCTGCTTACACATGTTTAAACACAATTCTTATATATGCCATTTCAGATACAAAATATGCTGTTTATCAGTTAAGTACATACCATACAGAGTATAAGAATTCTATCAGTTCATATGAATATAAGTAATACATATGTTTCTGACACATACATTTTCTCTGATTAGACACCTTTATCCAAGCCAATCTACAGGAGCAGACAACAGTATTTTTTTTATAATCTTTGAGGGGCCAAAAGCATTGATATTTTAAGATTTATCCCATAAACTGGAATGTTTCATATATAATTCACTGAAATACACCCCTTTTTATGGGTAGAGCTGGAAGTCTACTCACTATTACTGATTTTCTCCCAGACTAGTGCTTTCTTTACTAAATCCAGACTGAAATTCAGAATTAGTTTTCAGTGAACTTTTCACCCTGATAGTGAATGTTAAGACTTTTCAAAATGGATAATTTTGTAGCTCCAGGCATGCAGCAGCTACCCAAACTCACTTATGAGTATTATTTCACATTACATCTTTATGTGAAGTTTGTATAAGAATGAAACCTGCAGAGTTTATAAAAGAAATTATTAAATGTACAAATGAGATCTCTATGTCATTTGATAGTGCTAGGAGAGGCAAGAGGTATAAGCAACAGATGTGTTTGCTAAGAAAGCCTAAAAACCTAAAGCAGAAATGCCTGCTCCAGAACCTAGACAGAACAATCAGTGGGAAGGAAAATAAGAATGAGAAATGCCACTGTTTGGAGGCAAAGCAGAAGCAATGTGCGATGCTGCCTCTTCTAGCTCCCTGGATTTCCTTGGACTGGCAGCCACCAATAGGGCAGCAGGGAAGACACGTCTTGGTAAACACAATCCTAATGGAGTGCTCTGTTGTCATACCTATTTCTGTGATTTCTAGCCTAAATTTTGATCCTTCTTGATAGAAAACAGCATACTTAGTCTTTCCCTCTTTCATTCATCCCCAGGAAACCGAACACAGACTGCTCCCCACTCAGAAGGTGGCAAATGTGTCAGCAAGGGGTGGATGGCTTGTGAAGTACCATGCAGGTTTAGGACACCCAGCAACCCTACAGGGCAGTCCTCTACTAAGATGCAAGGCCCTGGTTGGGGTCTGGTAACAGTGAACACCAAGGCTGTAAGTAGATCTTGAGATTCAGCAGTAGCTCCGAACTCATCACAGTTACCTAGAGAAATAAAGTCTGACCTTACATTGTTAATGGTCTCTGGGCTTCAAAAGCAAAACCAGAAGTTTTGCTTGCACATAGTACAATTTCGATTCAATTCAAATGGGTGGAAAAAAATAATAAAATCCAAACCAAAACCAAAAAAAACCCCAATAATCCCTATATTGTTCACAGTACTTACAAAACAATGTGTTTGATACACAGTTTCAGCACGCACAATCACAAAATACAGTAGGGACTACACGTGTGGGAAAACAGACCAGTTGCCCTCTTTGGGTGCTCCCCAAAGGTTCTAGATGTGTACCTCCAAGAGCTTGCAGTGAGTTCTTGCCTTCCAGTTGACTTCTGTTGTGACCTTGGGCAAGCAACTTAATTCCTCTGTGCCTCAAATAGCTGGCCATAAAATAAGGCTCTCATTCTTAAGTGCTTTACTGACCTTGGTTTTTTACGCTGTGAATTTATCAGAACAGGTGCTGTTAGTAAGTAACATGTGTTTGTACAGCAGGTAGCAGAGACCCTGACCTTGGCTGGAGGTCACAAGTGACCCCGATGCTTTGAGAAACAAGTGACTGTGAGGTGTGTCTTACCAACAGAAAACCAGTAACGTATCAACAGAAAACCAGTGGTGTTTATGCCTCTCCAGTCTCACACTTTTACATTCATGAATTCAAAACAAGTATACACACAGTTCAGCGCACATTAGATACATATGGACAGCATGTATGGACATTCTCTCGGAATTTCTGTGTTTACCTCTAACACGGAGAACAGAAGACAGTGGCTTTGCCTCCTCCGGTATATGGGAATTTGCGTTACACTCATTCTTCTATTTCAACAGCAGCTTCAGTTTGGCATGAATCCTTTATTACATGACTTGTCTCAGTTCAAATAGCTGAACTGCACTAGTACTCCAGGTACTTGTACTAAATTTAGAGAGGATATTCAATACTATAGTGCCATTTTCTTGTCAAAGGCAGAAAAAAAAATCCCCATATAAAGCCGAATATTACCATGCCTGTGCCTGTCTGTTCAACTGAGGATGGAGGCAGTGAGTGGCTTCTGGCAGAGGACAGCCGGAGGACAACCAGTGGCAAAGCAGTTTACAGCTCCAGAAATGCAAGTCCCAGCACTTCATAGTGAGCGCTCCCTGTTAGACACAAATGGTCTAGTTTGTATCTCCTTACCAGAGTGGTCACAGCACCGTTGTTGTTGTTTAGGCCCAATAAGCAACCAAGCCCCACAAAACTGCTCACTCACACACAGATTTCCCCCCATAGCCACCCCCAACACCACCACCCCCCCCCAAGTAGTGTAGAGTAGAGAATTAGTAGCCATCGCTTGATGATAACCAGTTGGTTTGCAGCCAGCTTCGTCCTCGTGCCCGTACACCTCCAGCCAGATGTTAAGCCTCACCCAGCTTTTGCTTTACCCGTCTCTGAATACTGCAATAACAGGCTTCACAGCTGCGTAGGGATGTGCAGTGTGCGTAAGCCCATTTGCCACCAGCTATATGTTATGAAGTATGGTGCTGTGTAGAGCAGATTTTGAAGTCATCAAGGTCTGGCTCAGATGGCAAAATTCACATTTTGAATGTGGACACTTACATGGCGGGGCCCCATGTCATAAAGAAGCAAGGTAGCTATTTCTTTGAAATCCAGGAGAATTGGAATTCATGTGAAATACAGAAAATAACAAAACAGGTCACCATGGGTCTGATTCCTGCAAACATAAGACTTCAATCAGGAGGAAAGCCCAGGAGAGGTAGCAAAGACAGCAGTGCCTTTTTCCCCCCCCCCCTGCCACTTGTGCCTACAGGCAGCTGGATGCTTTGGCAGCATCTGGAGGAGGCAGCCCTGGACCCAGGCAGGTGTTCAGGGAGCCCTGCTTGTTTGCAGGCAGAGGCAAAGGATCGTGAAACCATATCGTGCAGCTGAATGGCAGATACTCTGCTGTCTGAAGGTTTTTTTAAGAGGTGGAAAACATTGTTCTACAAGCCGAACAATGCTGTACCACGCTGGCAGCAGTTCTTGTAAATGACCTCACCATTTTGTCATTCTGACATCACTGTCAGGAAAAATGTAATTCAGGCTGGTGTCTTGTGAAATGCTCCCTGGGCAAATTTACAGGAGAAATAAGGGCATGTGCCCTTCTGGATGGCAAGCCACTATGTACTTAGCTTTGCAAACTATTTGAATAGTAATGAGGGGGGTTGAAACATTTCCTTTCATCCATTGAAAGATTCACTGCTGATCATTTCCAGTGCATTAAGAAATGTGGTTGAAAAGGCAGGTAAAAATGGCTTCATAAAAGTCAAAAGTTACTTTTTTCTGAAATGAAAGGGAGTGACCTGAGTTCTAGATCCCACTTTAAATCCCAGGAACAGCCTTTCCCTTTTTGATAACCCCATCTCCAATGAAAAATTTTCAGCCTTGTCTGAGTGACATTATATCATAAAAGAAATGAGGACATGAGAAGCTAGACAAAACTAATTCACACAGTACAGAAAATATATTGCATGAACATGAGCTAGTTAGCAGAATATTAGCATTTATATTGTTAATAAGAATTGTCATGCACTTTTCATATCAAGCACTGTACCTGTGTTTCAGACAATGTGAAATCACTAATCCAAGTAGTTCAATCACATTCAATTGAAAAAATCAGTCTGTCTAGGTCTCGAGGACTGCATCCTCCCAGTACCCCTGCGAGACCCAAGGGAGCCATGCCAATTTATGCCGGTGGTAGATTGCAGTCATATTTTCTTCACAGTGAGCAAAACGCAGGTGCCATTTAGCTGCATGCAGAAGAGAATGAGGAGTTTACGATATGTCAGAGCATCTCTCTTGCAACTATTTTATACCCAACAGCAGAAGAAAGGGCTAATAACTGAGGCAAAGACGTCTCCAGCCACCACCCTTTATGGTAGATGCCATGACAAGACTTGTTTAGGAGAAGTCTCAGTTTCCATTACAGGAAGAGACTCCTGGTTATTGTTCCAGCTTTAAGATGTCTTTTCTCCACAGTTACCTTCAGATTCCAATAAAAATATATGGTCAACTAAAGCATGCCAGACAATGTCTTTGGTGATTATCTCAAAGGCATGGAGAACACATGACTGCCATTAAACTAGATGACTGGATATGATACCATTGGTAAGCAATGCACGGACATCCAAAACTTCAGTAGTTTTTCGAGCTATTTTCAAGCTTCCAAAGACTTACAGTACTGCTTTAAGTTACTTACAATCCTGCTCTAAGTTTGCGAACTTTATGTGGTTAGGCAAAGTATGCTACTGACCTACAATGTGATTTCTTTATTACTACTGCAACATGAAAAAGATAATCTCCATTCAGGTTATAGAGGCTGCAGAATTGTACAGTTGCCATCACTTCCATAGCTCTAGTGAAAGAACTTTATTAGGACACCTCTAGCCACATACCTACTCTGCCTAGATGTCTGTGATTCAAGAGGCAATCACACTTCTCTTTCTTTACAACATATATTCAGAAGTTATTTGCTATTCAGTATAACTGTAAAAAAGCCTATGTAAAAATTCAAACATGAAACTTCCTGAAAATGATCAGCTAAAGTAGCCCATGTATTGTAGCGGTGCCTCTTTTGTTACTGTGCTAATAATACCCCTGTGGTGCTGCAGCACTGTTAAAAAGCAAGAACTAGAGGCTTTCAGGTGTTTGGTTTTTGTTAAAGTCAGTGTGAGTGGCATTTGAAACAACGCGGGGCCTTAGGCAGAAAAGAGTAGCGCAGAATCTCACTGTGGAGTTGAGGGACACAGAACATCTTGTTTTGCACATGACACAGGAGTAGAAGTAAACCTTCCTCCCTGCCTGCTCACTCATACCATAGCGGCGCACAAAAAGGGCTCAGTTATCTGACCTCAGTCACAAGATAAGTTGTGGGAGATATTTTTGGGCAGGAAAACAGACGTGTTTATAGTCTTAGTAAACAAACAGCCTGTTGTTTTGCCAGTGTCAAACTGAGTGCAGTCAAAATTCACTTGCCAGAAGAAGCTGATCTACCAAACAAGGGAGCAGCTCTGGTTTGCATCATTCCTATGTAGCACAGATCTTGTCACCTGTGGTAAACCAGAAAGAAAAAGGCTGAATTTCAATCAGTTTCTCTTCTGTCTTGTAAAAGGAAGTAATGAGCTTCCTTCCTATCAAATACAGTTTTATATATATCAAAATACAAGGAGGTTTCATATTACTTAGATTCTGTCCTGAGGTGCTGTTGAAACAGGTAAGAGCAACACACTCTTTTCTGTCTTCATGCTGACATTGTTACCAAACAGATCACGGCAGAAATGTGGGGAATGCTTGCAAGGCAAGCTGCACTGCTTCTCCATCCCATTCGCTGCAGGAGGAGGCTCTGGATGTCACAGCGGATGGTTCCAGAGCCACCTCTGCTCTTGGGTGGATGGGATATTAGGACAGTGGGGCAGGGAGTAGTTCCTCCAGTCTGTTAAACTTTTAGCTATGCTGCAGAGTTTTCCACACCACAAATTAAAATCTCACAATTTTTCACCAACTGGAACTCCAGAAACAATTTAGATCTAGGTTAACTGAAACATTTTTCCATCACTGAACATCTGTTCCATTTGTGTTTCAGAAATTCTGTATGTTTTACCTTTTTTACTGCAGTTAACATTGCTGTACAAACAAGAATATTTTTCAAAACAAACAAAGAACATAGATTTTTTTTCAAATGATGGCAATCACCGTTTCTAAAGGAGAGAGCAGCCTAAAAGTCTCTTTCCCATGCTCTGTCCACAAGGCATCAGTGCAGGTCACTAACACTCTGTGTCTTGCAGGAACTCTGGTCCCTGACCACCAACAAATCCTACTTCTCTGAAAGCCAGAGGTTGACTCCCCATGTCTGTATTGCCCTGACACTTGGCTGAGCCTGGGATGGGGCCTGAGACCAAACACAGGACTAAAGATCTGGCTGTAACATGGCCTCACTGTCACAAGCACCAGTGGTTTTGTTTGCTTGCTTGGTTCTGTGGTGGATTTTTTTGGTTCTTTTTGTTTTCTTTGCTAATAAAAAAAAAAGAAGATAATTACAATTCTACTGTTCAGGTCAAAGTTTCAAGTGATGGGTGCGTTAGAGGGACCTCCATTGTAAAGCAGCCTAACTCACCATCAGGTGTCTTGGTTGCAATAAGAAAGAAGGAGGATTAAACGGGAAAGAGAGTGAAAACAAGGCACCTCGCTGTTAGCTGGGTGAGCACCCCGTTAGAAACATCCAGAATGGCCACTATAATCATTAGTGGAAATTTATCAGAATACTTAGTTTTGAAGGAGTTATTTCAGTATCTGCATAGTCAAAGCCAAACTGTTAGCAAAGCAAAGAGAGTTCTGGTCCTCGCACAATTTTTGCACCTCTCTTGGGAAGTAAAATCTGAGGTCCTGCAGTTAGCTCTTGCTCACAGCACAAGCTACCCTTGCAGCGGTAATCCTGAAGGTGAGATAACTGCAGACCAGTGCAGAGACTGGGTCCATACTCACACCAAGGTTCATGCTGTCTGCTCCTTTTCAACCATGCTCCCATCAGCATAGATTTGAGCAGTTCACAGCCCTGAGACAGCTCTTGCACAAGAGAGGAAGAAAACGGAAGATGCTTTCATATTTCCCCTCTCTGTTTAAAGGCTGGGCCAAATCTGCAAGAAATTACATAATACAGATTTTATACCTATACAAACATACATATAAAATTAGGTCAAAGCAGCTGCATGCTATGATAATACTGACAAACCTGCAACTGCAAATCCTCTCATTAAAGATAGGGCAGTGTTTTGTTTTTAAGGTCTGCTTCTGCAGTGTGAGCCATATTGCAAACCTTCTTGCTGTCTGAGACCTCCGTGGGGAGTTGGAATTTCAGCCTTCAGCAGTTCAGGATACATTTGCCTTCAGCATAGTCATTAGTCAGAGTGATAGCAGGTGCCCATCTCTTTCATAACAGCAAATCTCCATCATCTGTTGCTCTAGACTCCCCATTTGATTTCAAGAGGAATTTCCACTCCCTGCAGCCTGCATGGTGTCAGTATCTGGGGTGAAGGGAGTGAGCCTGTCACACTCTGTGCCTCCAACTGACAGTATCAGGGCTCTGGGCGAATTCAACTCCACTTTATGGCTGCAAGATCACTCTATGTCAAGTCATTCATTTCCCAGGACATGACTGATCATGGTAGTCATAAGGTCTGTCTCCCTTCCCCTGCCTGAACTGTAAACTTTAGAACAGGTTATTAACTAATCATGATCCTGGAACTGGAAGTAGGGAACACATGAGTATGAATTTTCAACGGATTTCACTTGTACTTGGCCTTGTAAAACTTCTCAGTTCTGCAGACATGCTCATGAATACAGAACCACAGCATACTGCACTTAGTGTAATCATACACAAAGCATCCAAGCCAAATTGTCAACCTTATCTGCCAAAAGATGTGGGGACATATTTTTCCGTTATTCGAATATTTGTAATCCTGACTCAGATCTTATTTTTTAGGCTGATGAAGGACAGCTTTCATTTTCCTTATCTCACCTGTCACCTATGGATTCAAGCTTGAATTACATGTTATTGCTTAAATATCTGAAGGGGAAATTCGGCAACCAGCAGTATTTAAAGCTGAGAGGTCTGTGTAGCCCAGGCACAGTATCAGTGCCCTCCACACAAACAGAAATCAGACATCCTGACTTGGTTCATTCCCACATTACCCCAGATGGAAATGTTACAATATGGGACTTGCTTCTGCGCTGGACTGGAAAGGTTAAATCTTGCTGAAGGTCAGATGTAACAGAGACAAAATCACATCTGCACTCTCCATTTGCTGCTCAGCCCTGGCACAACCATGAGTCCGTGCAGTTGTGGCCACAATCAAGAACTCCCTTAGAATTTATCCAAGTGGCATCAGATGCTGGCAGCCCCCAGCAGCAACTCTGGCAGACTGCACTCTTCCCTGGCCTTTGCCATTTGCCTGTGGGTGACACATAGGGGTGCAGGGGCATCTCCTGTGGGGCAGCCAGTAACCTTCAGGGATGTGTGGGAGAGCTACCAGTCTGAACATAAATAGCCTATTTGCAACATGGTATGGTTATTCAATGGATTGCTGAAATTTTCCATGCAAATTTTATACCCATACACTTTTAGGGCTACTGGTCTCCTTGCAGTCCAGTGAAGTCAGTTTAAAATACCCTGCTGTTGCTCTTTTCAAAAGCCCTGCCGCTGTCTGTGGTTTCATTCATTCCTCATCTACTATGACTGTCTCATTCATCTGTTTTGTATTAGGCCTTTCACAAAACCATTGCATTTCAGTATTTTTTTAAAACAGCTAGAGTTTGCTCAGCAATTATGCATACATGCCTTTCTTAATCCAACCAAAACAACCTTCAAGGGATCAGATTTCTGCACACTGCTTTGTGTTAATATGTGATCTGGGTGCTGCTGTTGCGGTCACGGTTCTACAAAAGGCAAGCAGAGTGTGCAGGGTCCATGGACCATCTGTGTGCACAAGTCAAGTGTCAGCCTGATTAACACAAATTTGTCTGGTGCACACTGTGGTGCAAGGGATCATGAGCAAATCTTTCATGACTAGGGAATTTACAAATGCAGAATTTAATCCAAAATAAAGGAAACCACTTTGAAACCTCAGCTCTTATACTACGGTACTTAGGGTAGTAGAGAGAGATTTTTCATTAAAGACATAAAGGTTGGGGTGTGTTAGCAGTCTCAGCCCTAAGAACAGTCAGAGACTAAACACTGCTAACAAAACTACCCGTTAAAAGCCTATAACCTGTTCCTACATAGACTAAAAAGAAAAAAAAAATCAAGATCCAGTCAGATCAGAAAACTAGTAAAATGAAAGGTTTCAAGCACGTGTTGGAGATGCATAGCAAACTCTTCAATCTTTTCTGCTTCCCTGCTCACCCCTCTTTGGAGGGAGCAGAGCTCATTGCGACAGCATGTTTCAGAGAGGTTTAGTCTATCAACACGGCTCCTGCAGTTTACAGACATCCCCTCTTGCTGCAGCCATGGCTGCTTGTGCCCGACATGCCACTGCCCTTCCTACAAAATGGGGCACAGCACAGAAATTATGTCCATGGGGACAACAGCTCTCAGAATCACACTCCTACCCTGTGTCTCTAGAAACATCTTTTGCTCAGATGTGGGTCCAGCTGGGACTGGCTCTATGGTGACTCCAAGTCATCAGCCCACTAGTAAAAGGCTAAACCTCTTGGAATTGGCTTTAGACATTGTCGTAATACTAGTTCTACAAATCAATAGATAACATTTAACCTCTTGCAATAACAGAAAATATCACATTTGCAAGCGAGTATCATTGATTTTGAAACAAGGGTAGCAAGGCTTTCTCTCCAGACATATAATGAGTTTGATATTGCGGAAATGCACATTTATTGTACTTTAAATGCAGCTTTCCATTGCCAATAACAAGGTGATTATAAGTAAGCATATCAAGGGCAGCGCTGCTCAATAGGCAATCTGAAGCAAACCTATAATTACAAGTTCCATGTTAAGGACATGCTGATCTCATTTGGAGATGTCACTGCAAGCAACACAAAACAAAGCAGCAAAGACAATTCGGAAAGCCACAGGCACAGCTATGACATCCTTGCGAAGCAGAATAAAAGCAGCTATTCCAAACAGTAAGTACATGTTTAAACTGTGCCAAACATAAAGCAGTGTGATAACACAAGGAAACCCCTCTTGGACTGCACTGATAAATCCCTGATGTCACTAGGACTGTGGAGCCACCAAAACCAATGGCAAGTTGGACTAGGGACAACACATTGGGAAAGCCTCACTTTCAAATTCAGGTGTTTTCCCTCAGCTTATTTAATTGAGGTGAGAAGAACAAGCATCTGCAAAGCTTGCAGAATTCACACACCATTGCTTGACAAATTTGCTTTCATGTTTCCTTTCACTTGCTCATATTAAAAGAGGAAAGAAGAGAGGTGACCTGGTGATTCTTGGCCTACCTCCTGGCTGAGCGCTGGGAACACAGTTGCTGTCCTTTCCAAATTTCAGTCCTGCTCCACCTACAGCACGCTGCGTTTGGTGGACATCCAGGTTGTTGGGGTAGCAATGCACAAAGCAGTTTCTCCACTCCAAATCCCCAGAGGTAGCAAGTAAGGACCAGATCACCTGACAAACCTGATCTGGGAGACCAGTGACTGTAATAAAAATGGTTTGATTAGACGAGGAGATGTCTTTTCAGGAAAGAACAAGATGTCGTCAGGCAGAGAGGAAAAAATTCTCAGAAAAACATCCTGGACACCTTAGACATCTCTGCCCTATGCCCAAGGGATGTTCTGAAGCTTTAAAAAAAATGTGTTGCTTGTGCTATCTAAAACAGGTGAACAGGTTAGAAAGTCATTCAAAACCCTTCCATTATATACTTCTGTTAGCATAAACTGCTGGGAGGGGGGGAAGGGGGGAGGGAAAGAAAGATTAAATGGGAATGCTCATGGTACTCATTGAATTAGAAAGACAGACAAAAGGAAAGCCTGCAAATGAGAGCATTGACTAGGACTAGTCAATGCTATTTCCTAGTCCAAGATCCAAGAGCTGGGTCTTGATCATGGAGCACTCACCAACCATCTCAGTTTCTCCATGTGAGATATGAGACAACCCAACTGGCAGGCCCATGGGAAACCCCACCCTGCGCTTTCTCCTTGCCAGAACATCTTCAACAGGGGCCTGTGTGCCTTTTCAGAAACACCTTCTGAGCAGCACTAAGAGCAGACAGCTGTGGTGTCTCCTAAAAGATGCCTGGGGCCACCCAGAGAAGGGGCACATAGGATTTATGGACAGCTTGACCTCAACCCCACCCAGGTTCCCAGAGGCTGGTGTGGCTGGAGGTTCTTGCTTTCTGGTCCCTGGTTTCATGCAGCACGACCTTTCCCTGTGAGCAGCCTGTGCACTGGGCAGGCTGCCTGCACAGCCTCATGCTGCAGAGGGGGTCAGGCAGTCCTGCCACACATTGTTGGCTTCTCCAGGGTGCAGGTAAGCTTGTGGATAAAGGGAATCCAGCAGATGCCTTATGTTTGGGGTTTCAGAAATCCTTTGACAGGATTTCACACCAAAGATTATTAAAGATGTGTTTCCAGGGATGGGAGGAAATGCCCTTCTAAGGATTGAAAGACAGTTAAAGCATAAGAAGCAAAGAGCAGAGCCAAATGTCGTTCATCAAGGTGGAGAAGAGTCAGTGGTGGTAACCCAGGGAGGAAGGTTCTGGAATCATCTATATTCAGCACTTTCATTGGTGGCTTACGCAATGGGTCGAACAGTGAAACACTTAGGTTTGCAGATGTCAGTGGAGCTCCTTCACTGCAAATTAATGTGTGGGCAGATGAGCATCCATCTGGACAAATGTAAAGCAGTAGATCTGAACCGTGTTTACGTGATACTGAACCTGGGACTGGCAGTTACTATTTAGGTCTTGGGCAGCCCTCTAAAATCTTTAGCTCAGTGTTCAGGGCAAAACTAAAATAGCCAGCAAAACCGCAAAATATTGTAGGGAAGTGTGCTGGGACCAAGAAAGAAGGTGCAGTTTTGCTGCTATATGAAGCGCTCGTGCACCCACTTCTTGACAGCTCTGCACAGCTGTTTCCAGCATGTTCAGCAGCTGGTGAGAGTACAGAGAAGGATGAATATGGCAAGTAAAGAGATAGTGCAGCTGTCTACGAGGGGAGACCAGGAAGGCTGTGACACTTCAGGGAGATGACTGAGTGGAATATGATCTCTGTTTCCAAAACAGCAAAGGACTAAGCTGAATGGGGAACTACTGTTCACTATACCTTGCAGTCAGACAATTAAGCTTCATGCAAATATATTGGCAGGAGGTAAGCCTAAACCATGTAAACTGCAGTCCTTCTTTACCCAGCAAGTACTAAGTTCTGCAATTTGCTGCCACAGAGTCCTGAGGCAGATGACATCAGCATGGTCAGAAATGGTTTAGACGTACACATAGACCACACTTCTACAAACGGATCAGTGTTATATGCATATCTAATGCAAGAGCTATAGCTATAGATTTGTAGGAGGGTGGTCCCAGGGAGGTCTGGGGCTTACATTTGTGCCCCCAAAACATCTCCCACTGCAGTGATCCCCACTAACTTGAGATGCTACATCATAGTACAGAGCAAGAGCTGCTGCAGGTAGTAATCTTCAAGATGTATTTACATACATATATACAGACTGGGTCAAAAAAAAATGCAGTGCTGTGGCATGGCAATGATGCACCATTGGCCTCCTCGGAAGAAGTAGCAGCTTTGCAGTACAAACCTCAGGATCACTGCCTGAGCACAACCACACATGACTCAGGACTGGCAGACTCAGGATCTGTCAAGGTGGTAGCTCATATGCCAGTGCCAATGGCCTGTCCCTCTACATCTTACATGGAAGTACAGAAGAAATGTATGTGATCTATATAACAGCTGCAACACCCCACTGTTAATCACAGGCGTACATAGAGCTCCCAGGACCTCAGGATCACTGCCTGAGCACAACCACACATGACTCAGGACTGGCAGACTCAGGATCTGTCAAGGTGGTAGCTCATATGCCAGTGCCAATGGCCTGTCCCTCTACATCTTACATGGAAGTACAGAAGAAATGTATGTGATCTATATAACAGCTGCAACACCCCACTGTTAATCACAGGCGTACATAGAGCTCCCAGGATAAGAGTGCCAATT
>NW_010251922.1:0-2910 GCF_000690775.1 Eurypyga helias | reverse complement strand
TTCAGCTGTCACATCATCTGTGGTCTTCTGACATCTCCCTTCCATCACTCACTCTGGAGTAGCTCTAACACCTTGTCCTGCAATGCTGCCTGAAGAAATGCGATGCTGCCTGGCTCAGTGGCAGGAGACCACTTCCCCAGCTATGTGAAGTTCCGTAACACTGATGTTGGGTGGATCTTCTCTCGTGGAGATGGTCAAGTCCATGTTTGCCCCCACCCTGGGAGAACACAAAATGCCCATCTTGTTCACCTAGGAAGGGGCATGGCTTTGGGTGTCATACTTAAAAAGATGTGTCTTTTGAAATCATCACATATCTGCCCTATGCAAAAATCAGATCTCTGCACATGTTGGGTTGGACAACTTGAGGCACCCAAATTCAGGAGACATTTGTCAGAGTTTATACAAGTGCTGACTCATTTGGTCCCACACTATCTGCAACAAGACAGAAACAAGAAATGTGGGCAGAAGCTCAGATGCTCCCAGACAATGTTTCCTATGCTACCATCTGCAGAAAGCAGTTTTCAGAAGCTTTTACAGTTCCAGCAGGCTGGCTTTTACATACCAGTACCACTGGTATGCCTTCACCTTCTAACAACTTTCCTTGGTATTTCTTCATTTATTTGTTCAAATATTAATCAATGTAACAACTGCATTGCTGAATCTCTGTAGTCTTTTATTTACACTACTTAGATTCTACACTACACAGAAAATTGACACAACTCCCAAAAGGTACAGAACTAACGAAGGACTGATTTCCACTGTGACAATCAAAGTTGCCCATTTAAGTTATAAAGCAAGAAAGCCTACCACATGGATGGCATTAGATGAGACTGTTAACAATAAATACTTCAGTCTGGAGATTTAATAGGAGAGAAATAGACCCTCACAAGAATGCAAAATCTGAATGTATTTTTTGTAACAGTGGGGCTTCTTGCCGGGGCTGGCTGTTTTACTGGAAGTGCAACAAAAACTACACATCTTCTATGCACCTAAGATATGAGTGGAGTATTCTACCACCCTTAGCTCAATTTCTGCTACAAGAACTATGTCATTCTTCCTCCCTTTCCCTATTTTGCAGTTATTTCCACAGATAACCTTATCTTTGGTTACAAGTAATCTTCAAGTACCTATTAGTAACTCAAAGACAAAGCGTCATGGTGATACTGTAGGTAAAGTTAACTGCATATGAGAAACCATGGACTAATATTTAACAAAGATGTTGTAGTGTTGAATATTGATACTGTATTACGAAACCTCTAACAGCCAGATTAAAAACCATCTGATTGATAAGTTGTCAAATGCAGAATTATCATCCATTGGGGCATAAACATTAGTTACTACAGTAGTGAGAATATCTTTTCAGGGGTTTTTGAAGATCTAATATCATACAGTCACTACAAGTCTTACAAAAAAAAATGGCTGGTTATTGGTTCAGGTGGCAAATATATTAGAGGAAATATCAAAATGAGAGACTCCAAAGCTGCTGAGATTTATTACTGCTACACAAAGTGATAGTGTCCCATAGCACCATGGGTACAAAGGAAAGGATGTGGGCACTTCCAGCACACTCCTAGCACCCACTGTGCTCCAGGTTCACCTGCACATCCCAGCCTGGAAGGGGTGGATAAGGTCAGCATCGATACTCATCTGCTTTTTGAAGGTCAGGAAATTTTCCTCTGCCAGTTCGTCCTAGCTGCCAGGCTGTGGGCAAATGCACCCAGATGCTTGGCGGAAATGTCAGGTGGGGAGCAGCCTGGCCCCACCGTGCACTGAGACGTTGGCTGCTTGGCAGGAGTGGGGGCTACAGGGACAAAGACAAAGAAGCAGCAGCTGATCCTGACAGGAGGGTCCTGCCACCAAAACGGCTTGGGCACAATGTGAAATCCTAGTAACAAGACAGTTATTATCTATCTCCCTGTGATTATCTTGTTATTTACAAGGAAAAGGAGGCAACACGGTTTTCTGCTTTAAAAGAAATAATATAGTCTTTTATTCATCAGCCATTCATCACATTCTTCCCCTTTTTTCTGACTGCCAACTCTAAGAGACTACATGAAGTCAGGATTCAGAACAAGAAAGAGGACAGCAGCCCCACACCGAACTGTGTTTTTTGTTTGCCACCTGAAAGCAAACACCGATGTGTAATGGCAGGAAAGCTCACCATCAATAACGGTGCACAGTGAACATGTCCTTTGAATATTGCCATGAAATAAAGCAACATTATCAGAAATAGAAATTAATCTCAGTTACATAGTTCTCACCTGAATATCAAAACTTACCAAACATTGTTATGATGGAGCTTTTTGAACCTGGTTTTCTTTATCTCACTCTGAAACAGTGTGTTTTGCAGCTGCAGTTCCCTGCTCTGGACTCCATGGACATGTTTAGATACAGGCTCTGCCTTCTGATTCACCTGTGACTGGATATGGTTAAAGCACCTCGTATTTGGTCTGGATTTCAGCAGAAACACAAGTCTTTGCACCACTCACATTTGTTTAATTTTCAGTCTCCTGCCAATTGCTAAGTAAGTGTAATCAGCAATTCCTTTTTTAAACTTACTCACCCAGCCAGTAAATGGCTCTGCACAAGATAACCAAAGCTCAATACAAAATCAGAAAGAATTAGCAAGTAAAATCTCATCAAGGAGTGCTAACCCCCTGATGGCGCTTAGGACTATGGCCGTAAAAACACCAGTGCCACGTGCCCTCTGTGCAGATGGGGCAGAGGCACCTGTGCCCTGAGAGGGTCCCCAAAGGTGGTTGATGACCACCTGGAGCACATCCTCTTACCTGAAATCCGGCACCTCAGTCTGGATTTCCCCACAGTCTTGCCTGGAGAGCGGAGACAATGCTTAATGTAATGTGGCAGGGTGACCCTGGCTGGGGGCCAGGGTCCCACCAAAGCTGCTCT
>NW_010251921.1:0-20595 GCF_000690775.1 Eurypyga helias | reverse complement strand
TTTTACCCTTCCAGTTCTCTTCCCCTATGCTGCTGAGTGGTGGAATGAATGAGGGGCTGAGTGGTGCCTAGTTGCTGGCTGGGATTAAATGACAAGAGTCCTTGTTGTCACTCCAGATGAGATTCGAACCCACAATCCCTGCTTTAGGACGTAAATCTAAATCCTCCTCTGCTCCCTTTCATGGTGTGGGAAAATGGTGAACCAGCACTCAGCAAACTGGATGCAGCTACTGGTGAAGAGAAGAGCACATAAGGGTGCCCTGCAGAGGCCTGTGGCACAAGTCGTGAAACCTGTGTCAAGGATTCAGCTGTCACTCCCTTTGTCGCAGCCATCCGGGTGTGCAGTAGGTCTTTGACCTAGCACAGGCCAATGGAAAGTGGGGAACAGTGGGACAGGACGACTCCATGGTGCCACAACTTACTTGCAGGCTTGAGTACTGTCCAGGGAAAGCAGGTTTAGTATTACCTCCCATTTGCTTCAACCACTGGAAGCGTAAGTAATTGTACTGTGGAGCAAGTGCTGTGTTGGCATAGACCAGGAGAGTTGTGTTTCCTGATAAGGTCGGTCTTCCTAAGGGTGGAGTAAATTCTACTCCGGTGATTTTTGGAGAGAAAAATGGCTGTGTAAAGGCACCAACCACTTAGCCCTCAAATCTCCTTATGTGAATTTAGTTTCACTTAATTCCAAACATAATCGCATGGTTGTAATGGTCCACACTTCTGTAGATCCTCTTCTGATTTAAACATCCATTTGCGCATCAACAAAATCCAAGTGCAAATGGAGAAGTGGGGAGCCATACACCTCCCTTTCTGCACAATCCACCTGGGTGAAGGTTACGGGCAATCACGCATAAGCTGCTTGACTTCAGATCCCCAGTAGCAGCTGCAGCCAGGGCACTTAGGAGGAGGAATAGGGAACAGAGTGGGGGAGAAAAGATGGGGATTGGGATTGACTGCTCTGTAAACAGTTTGCACCAAGAGCACGGTTTGTACCTGATGAGTCAGTGCAAGCTGCAGAAGACCAACAGCTGTAAGGAATTTAGCTAGCAACTCTTATTCTCTACAGGGGATGCCATTTGACTTGGAAAGATTAGCACAGGTTTTTCTGCATGAGAATTACCTCACAATAACACATACATATATCTGCTGGAAGACAGGGTTTACAATCATAGTTCTTTAGTCTTGTAGCGTTTCTGTGTGCTTTACAGCAAGCTGGACGTCTAGGATTACTCCTGATAAACAGAAATTCTCCTTTTCTTCTCTGAGCTTGGCAGCACAGGCATCTGAAGGAGCCCTCTCTGCCTAGATGAAATAACTTCCTTTTCTTGTTGCCTGAGTTCACGGCTAGCTGAGATGCATCAAAGTCAGGTCAAGGAATCAGAAATAAGGAAACTAGAGAAGCCTGGGCAGCAGGAGTCAATTTCTTTAAGCTACAGGGTTTTTTTCCCCTTTGTTTCAGATTTCTATTGGTATTGAGAGAAAGAGAGGAAAGAAATTAAAAAAATATGTACACAACACAAAGACTGGAACTATATGCATAAATTATATACCCAAGCAGATGCCACATGGATTTCAGTAATTGCAGTAACAGATTCTTCCCTATTTCTAATATTGGTTTTGCCTGTCCTGCCAAAAATTGTAAATAGTAAGTAAAATTGTTGTGGTTGTTTGGATTTTTTTTTTTTAATTAGATGCAGTTAAATAAAGGCCCACCATTTCTGTGTTCCCTTTTGTGATCATTCAGAGGTGTCCTTTTTTTCAAGACCATTTTGACTGAAATGGACTCTTATCCTCTGTGTTCCTCCGTTGGTGCAGTATTAATATAGATAGAAAACCTATATTTCTGGAGAATAATTGGACAGTATGCCACCTGACTGCAGTTCATTTTCAGGATTCACAGAAATGATGACCTCCCAAGAGTCTGGGCTGACAGGAGTGCCTCACTCCCTGTTCCCAGGTACATCTTGCTGGGCACAGCCACTGTCAGGATCTGGAATGTGGTCTGTGCTGTTCGTAATGCATTCCACTTGTTTAAGCTTTGCATAAAACCACACATGATGGATAATAAAACATCTGTCCATAGATAAATGTTTCACTTTTCAGAATGACCTGAAGCACCGCGTGGGCTTTTGAACGTGTGAGACAGTCTGCTCACTGCTAGAGGGGCATGAGTGTTTATTATTAGATGTCCTGCATCCTTATGGAATGCAAAGCAAGCACGTGCATGCACACACATATGTACAGAAGAATGAATAATTATGATAAACAGCTGCCTAACAGGTATCTTTATAATGCAGAAATCGCAACCATTTTTACCAGGTGAAATCAATTCTCTGTGCCTGCATCTTCATTGCTCCTCTTGTGCTATTTTTTCTGCAGAAAGTACATAATGAAATTATTAGCAACAAAGCACCGAGTCTTACAGAAAACAGAATTAAATCTAGGCTGGTGCTAATACTCTTCAGCATTTAGTCTTACCCTTTTCCTCTACCAAATGTACTTCCGTCTTTCTTCTCAAGAAAACAGCTTTCTTGCAACAGAAATATATGCTCCTCAAAGGAGAGGTGCTAGAAAAATGAACCTTGCTGTTCTCGCAGAGGTGGGGGCATTTTTCTCTCAGCTCATTCTAATCTGTCATTTACAAATCTACTTTTGCTAGGAAGGCATAGACCAAACCTGTGACTTGGGGAATGTGGGTGTTTAATTTGGCAAGGGAGGAGAGTTGTTCAGCAGCTACATTCAGAGATGCTTCCTCCGAAAAAACAAGAAATCTCCGTCAACAGAAGTACAGTGGTGGCATTAATGTGGTTAGTACAGAATGGGTCACCAGTTTGTGCTGGTAGATGAATTTTCCACCTTTTTAGTTGCAAAGAAACATACTGTTACTCAGCAATGTAAAAACCTGCAGTAATCCAGGGAGAAAAAGAGCTGGTTGTCTTTAACAAGGGATTGCAGAGGGGACATGTACCTTCTACCCTCATTCCTAAGGGTCAGTGACAGACGAGGCTGACACAGGGCGCGTGGCAGAAGGCCAGGCAAAACCAGAGTAGCCAGAACCCCTCCCAGAAGATTAATAACATGTTGATGCACTGCGGATACAAATAAGTACCAGAGACATATCTACCCCAACACAGCCTAAGCTAATCTTGACACACTTCTTGAAATTGTTTCTATTTATTTTGAATCATTTTTACAAATCTTTTAGCATGTTGGAAGGACACCTTACATTATGAAGCCTCCACTCTCAGGATTCTAGGTCTCTTAGTTTGTTTAGACCAATACTCTTATTTATAGCTATTTATTAATCAAGAGGCCTGACGAGCTGCTGCAACTGAAGATGCTGCTGATTCAGTAGTTTAGTAAGAGGGTCATCTGAGGATTAGAGTCTATGTAAACAGCCTTTATGGAAAAGATAATTTATTTTTTTTGTCAATTAATTGGCCTGGAGAGTCTTGTCATTTCAATCTGTCATTGCTGAAGTTTATTTTACTGCAATATTTTGAAACAAAGCAAAAAAGGAAAAGTGTCTAGTTAATGCTTTTGGCAAGCTCTCTGTTACTTAATAGCTTCTTGAAGTCCTAGATTTCTTTGGTTTTCATCTTAATTAACACTCTTAATTGACCTTCTGTGCTCTCTAATTTCTCCCTGTAAAGAATTAAAAAATAGGCTTCTAAATTCTTTTCTGCAGTCAGATTGACATGAAATTGCTTGTCTACAGATCATCTCCACCTTAACAAACCCTTTCTTTTTCCATTTTTATTTTTCTACCACTGAATTCCCCACTGGAAATTACAGTCCATTGAACCATAGAGCTAGAATTGATTGTGCACATAAAGAGTCCTGGAACAACTGAACAAAGAAAAGAACTTCCTGGAATTCTATGGTAAAATCAGAACACAAGTGACAACAAAACTTTTACCCAATTTGAAATCACCTGCCCTTGATCGTTAAAAAAATATTTGGTGTTCCTCCACTTTCCCCTGATGAGAGAAGGAACGAGTTTTTCCTTCATTTAGCCTACATCAAAACATGGTTATAGATGTCAAAGAAGATGAATTTCAGTCACCAACATTTTTATGGGGCAATCTCTATTCCATCTTCTTTATATCAATATTGGATTATTGGAAAGCTAAGGCTAAAGAACCCTGCCTAATTGCTTTTATTTTTAATTAATTTTTAATTCAAGCTTTATGTATCACACATTACAATTCTTTTAATCCTAAACCTGTTTTTTTACTGTTTTTTTCTAAAATATAGAAGGCAAGTCTCAATTTAAGGTGTTGTGAGTCAGTTCTTTCCACTGGAGTTTATGGAAAGCATTACTAAAATGCAAATGCTGTTTTGAGACTTGAAACTTGCAAATAACTATTAATCTTGGAGCTTACTTTTCTATTCTTTGATGAAATAATTATATTTTAAGCACCTAAAACCTTCACTAAGAGCAAGATAGGCAAGGATATACTTTGTTTCAAGCGTCTTAATGAAGTTGATTCTATTGGTCTTTTCATGTACGTAATGTTATGCATATGCCTATACACTTCTCTGAAATGCTGGGTGGTGTTTAGAATGAATTACATTCCAATAACTAACATTTCTGTAAGAACCCTAATAATGCAGGCAGTATACAAAATAAGCTTCCATTTTCAAGATAAACAAAGTAACTTTTTGTGAGTATTGCCTTTTTATTGCTGCATGCAGCTGTAAATCATGTTTTGAAAGCAAACCCATCTTCTTTTTAAATGCATTTTTTGAAAAACAGCGCATTATTTTCTCCTGAGCTGTTGAGACAATTTCCTGCCTAAATCTGGTGCCCCATTAATTTCAGAGCATAAGAAAAAGTCACTGGGGACAATTTTGGATTTGCTGCACACGCATGTATCACAATAGATTTGCCTATAGTAGTTCTACAGATGATGTTTAACAAACTCCTGTTGTCCCGGGATTAATGTCCTTCTTGCCTCAGATTTGTACATTAACACAGCCTTATGGTACACATAAATGCAGGATTCTTTTATTTTTAGTGTGTGAAATTTGAAATTCGAATGCAATTACAGTAACAAGAGGAACTCTTTCTAATGAGTCTCAAAAAGCCCTGGCCAAAAAACATGTAAAACTCTCCTGTAGAGAAAGAAATTGAGTGCACTGTGTTAGCATAATAGCAGGGGCTGAGACATTGCTTTGCACTACAGTTTTATGGGGTGATATTTTAAAAGGTATTCAGTGATTTATGACTTTCTAGGGACAGCTAAAATTGTTTTCACATTTCTAATATTGCTTTCATTAGAATGTTGAAAGTATGTTTACGGTATCAGATTGAATTCTAAGGTGTTACCAAATCATCCAGAATCCCCACTGCTTAAGTATATTCCTTTGTATCCCTATGTATCTTCAGAGGAAAAAAATGGGAAGAATGTAAGTGCTTTGTTTTAAAGCATATAATCTGTATTCTGTCATGTACTTCATCTCCCAGGGAAGGTATCTGGGAACTCACTCTGCTGTTTTTATTTATCCTGCCAGTGTAGTATATAGATGAGAGGACTAAGGTCCAATGGTGTTAAAACAAGACATGAAATATTGATTAATTCTTTTTTAAAATTCCTTTTTCCTCCTGAGTATAGCAAATTTCTGATGCTACTGTCAATAGAGTACTCTCCAATAAACCTCCATTATCGGAAGGGTCCTGATCTTCATAGTGTTCTTATAAATGGTTATTAGGAGTCTAAATGGCTTTAAAAGCTCAAGGCTAGTGTTCTGGTGCAAGAGCAGAAAGCAAGGTAGAAGCAATACAGCTTTTTATCATGGTAGAATGTTACTCCGAAATAACATGAATTGGATTGGGAATTCTCTTTGCTAGACGGCAGCAGAACATCCTGTTTGAAGAAATGAAGATCCTAACGGAACGGGTAAATAGATGTACAGTTTTGTGGCTAAAAAGGTGTCAAGTAAAGAAGCACAATTATAGTTGGTGTCCACCTAATGAAACGCGGGTATATGACACCCTGCCTTTTGTTCCCACTTGTCAAAGTGAACCCATTATTTATTGTTTCAAGAATGGTGCTTTACAAAAGCAGCTAAACAGATGCTTAAGAGTTTCCCCCGGGAAAAGGGTGTTTCAAGAAAGGTAGAGATAGAAGTTCACACCAGCTAACCCATGAAGGATGATAGACATTCACAAGGAAGAGAAGATGTAGCCCAAACTATTTTGAGTGTTCTTGAGTACAATAAAACTGTCTGGGTGTTAAGGTAATTGTTTTTCCACTAAAAGAAATAAGGTTTGTTTAAACTGGAATGTACTTGAGTTTTTTTAGGAATGTAAAGCTCTTGGAGCTTTTCTGTTGTACATAATAAAAGGTCTTCATAAAAGGAGGAATTTGAATCTCAGGCCTGTAAGTGTCAGGTAAATGTCATTAGAAAGGTTGTACAACTACTTTTTCACCCATCATCTTAATTAGGATTTAGTCAAACTTCAACAAGAAAGATCAAGGAACTAACACAGAAACTGAGCCAAAAGCCACTGATTGGCAGATTTACCTGGGAGGCAGGAGACTGTAGGAGTTCTTGCTCTGAAGCAGGAAGAAACACCTGAGGTTGGTTCTTCTGTCTCATCGGAAAGTTGGGTTTTATAGGCTGGGGAAGTTGCTATATGGTTTGGGTTTTTTTTTTCCCCCACATGAAAGCTTTATTCCTACCCCAGCATGCAAATATGTTTTCAGAAGATTTTGTTGATGAGGGTAACTGATTTACATATAGGCCTACTTGGGAGTTCTTTTGCAGCTAAATTTAATTGCGTGCAAACCGTAGGCTACTTCAGCTTACAAGGGAGAACAGACCGCTCCATGCTGTACCCAAAAGCTAAAAGATGTGGTATAAAGCTAAATTGTCCCTTCCTCTCAGTCCCAATTCTGTCAAACTGAGCCAAATCTGGGGCTTTTTTTTTTTTAAATAGGACAAGTTATTTATAATTTTAAGGTAATTATTTTGATTGATTTCAGTCAAACTCAAAGCAATACATGGGCAAAGCTCAACTTCAACCAGTTAGTAAGCAGTGAGAGCTAAGTGTGTTTTTATTACTTGTCAGGTTTTAAAGCAGTAAGTCTTGCTTGCCCAGGTTATATGGGTAGCTCTGTTGACTCCCAGTCCCCCACTGGTAACACTGGTGTGATTAGAGTGAACGGGATTTGGTCTGTAAAACACAATGCATACGTTTGCTCATACAGCCAATGTGTGAGCCAAATCTTTACACATCATTTGTTCTCACTCACGCACTTAATACTTTTGGACTGATTTAATGCAACTAGTTATTGGAGTAAAGGTTATCAATCTGGGCATTGTCCTCTTGTGTCTTTCTCTCTGCAATGTTATCTTGAAGAATGATAACACAAACATATGGAAAGGGACATGCACAGAATTTTGTTCTTCAGATCCTTGTATTAGATGGTTTTCTACCAAAATGTCCTCAAAGATTTCATTACTGTGTGAATTTTCAAGCTGGGGATAGCCCACTGCAGCTTAAGGTTTTGCTTGTAGAGGAGGATGGTGCATACTCCTGTACACACAGCACCAATTCTGTCAGTAATTTGCTTTCTGGTGAACTTTATCCATTGTACACCCTCTACTAACTGCTGCCTTTCGGATGTAAAAAGAAATTATTTTCTGTCTTATGGGAGATGCATTGTTTGACATCAGATATTTAGCATGGTATTTTTTCTGTGGACAATAGCTTCAGGCCCCAAGCTGGCAAGAATGAGAGCTTATCTATAAATAATTCAAAATAATTGTATGGCTTTGACAGACTGTCAAGTTGCTTAATGCCTTTTGTCCCAGGTAATAGATTATATTTCTTTGATGAAGTGTTGATAATTTCTCATTGCAATTTGTTTTGTGTGTGTTGTATTTTTACAGAGTCCAGTCAGGTTCATATCTCAGTACGGGTTGGTTTACCTTAATTTTGGCTATGGATGCCTGCTATGGAATTCACGTCTATGGGATGATAAATGACACCTACTGCAAGTAAGATCACAGGAAATTATTTTCATGCATCTACAATTCTGATGTCTTGTCAAAATTTCACAATTGATTTTAATATCATAAATCCAAAAAATGGATCAGGCAGTCATTTCCCAGTGTTTTGCAATGATGTGACCCTATTGTCAGCATATTTAGTCCTGATATGGCATTTGCTGTTGATAAAATAAAAACATTTACAAAGTCTAACATTAGATGTCAGAAGGAACTTTTTTTTAATCAAAGATCTTTTGCAGTTTCTGAATGAGCTGGAAACAATGTTCATACTCTTCTGACAAAATGTACTTAATTCTGCTGCTAAAACAAATCTATAGAGGAAACACTAATATATTAGTTCTCTAAATACCAAATACAACTGAAGTGAAAGAAACTGATTAGCCCGTGATAGTTACCTGAAATTACATTTCACCACCATTGAGCGACCTACTTGTACTTTCTAGGTTATATATGGCTTGTTTTGAGTAGTAGGGTTTCTAATTAGATAATAAAACAAATCCTGTGAACTTTATCACAGTAAACTGACATAATTCCAACCAACTACTGTTAGTGAGCTTACAGTGACAATGGATTAATACTGTCAGAAGTATAACCTTAAACAGTTTCTTAAAGTCTAAGTTAAATGGCTTAATCTACGGTATACAGTAGCAAAATATAAAATGAAACTACTCCTCATTCAGAAAAGCACAAAGTGTCATAAAAATGTATGATACTGGTACAACTCTATTCTTTTGTACCTAGGCTAGTTCATGTCTTGCACATAACCAATCCAGCAGGTCCTCAGCTCCTAAAGTCTTTGTGCATACCCTCACTCCACATTCTGTGTTACTCCAGTGTGGGACTCATTCCTCTCAGACCCTTAAAAAAAAAAAAAAAAAAAGAGGAAAAGGAATTGGAGTCACAGCTGTTCAATTAGGGTATCTTAACATTAGAGACTGACTTTTTAGAACTTGCAGATCTCACTGATTGAGTGAGTCATCCAGATGGAATGAACATATGTTATTCTTTGTTTATGAAAACACAGTAAGCGCCCTGAGATGAGGGGTGACAGGACTGAAGTTGTCCTCACAGAGTTCAGCCAAGCTGGCATTGCACAGACCCAATGTAAAACCAGTTAACAGCATGATAGCACTTCAGTCTGTTGGCAGAGAGAAGGATGGGTTTCCTTAAAGCTTCAGTTCTGATTGATTACCTACTTATGATGTGTATTATTCTTGTAACTGCCTTATTCAGGCAATTCAAGAACCAGTTGCAAGACTTGGGACCATCCAGTGAGAAGACTTTGATTCGGGATGGAGCCTTATGAACTGAGGTCTCTCGGGTTAAATAGAATGTGCTGTACCCGTAAGAGCCAGCCCACCAGCTTCTTACTGACTGATAAGATACACTTCGCTTCATTTCCTATAGGAAAATTCCGACAGCTCACGCTGCAATCAAAGCCCTTATACAATTTAGCAAGGGAGCTCAGGTGGAAAGGATTTCAGATAATTCAGGTGCAGTATATATCAATGTTTGTTCTTGAAAATAATACTTAAGTGTATCTTTTTTATTCCTAGGTCAGAAGGCTTTCGTAAAGTTCCCTACCACTATTACGAGCCAGGAAGAGATGAGTGTGAGGAATACTTCCTGCATGAAAATGCTCCGTATGGAGGCCATAGGTTTATCACGGAAAAGAAAGTATTTGCTAAGTGGGCCAAGAAACACACAATAATATTTACACACCCCAACTGGACAGTGTCTTGATGCTGGTTTTTTTAACTCTCCCTTAACAGCATATTACAAAAATGTCTCAGTTTACAATAATTTTGCTTACATCTGGCTGGCCTTTCTCAGCCTAGGTAACACTAAACTAAAAACTAGAAGACAAGGAGGGTGATGGTTCAGCTGATAAGCAAGATTAATCATCTGTGGAAGGCAGGCACATTGTTATTTCTTAGGGTTTTAGTCCACACAATGCACTTTATACTTTAACTGGATTTTACTTCAAGGCAGTAGCAGTTAAAGACAGATGGGATTTCCTGTATGTACAGGTGCACATGAGAACGTGGTGATCCTTCAAAACTTGTCCATCACCCTAGTTAATAAACATTAGTATTTGTAGCTCATTTGCAGTACTGCAGCACTAGTTCCATTTGTGGTATGAGCAGAAAATTTCCACAGAAGAAATGTGAGGAAAAATAACAGACCTCCAAGGTCTCTGAGTGAGTAAATTTTTAAAAACACCTGAATACGTTGATACATGTGAGCACTTGCATATGTGGTAAAATGAGAGATGAGTTAAACATGGTTCTTGAACTGTACCCAGCTATCCCATGGGAAGATATTATTTACCCAAGGCTCCTGATCAATTCATAACTTCTGACATGCAGCTTCCTTCCACCCTGGTCAGGCTGCACCACCTTGGATGGGTGTTTTGTACTTCTGGAGGATTTTGCCCCCCTGTTTAGCTTCAGCAGTGTGGCACTTAGCACAGGCTGTGTTTTGCAGCCCGGGATGACCGTGTTGGCTGCTGTACCAAGCCTGCTGTCAGTACCCAAGCTGATTACTGTAGAGTTGTCTCATGAACATCTCCTTTACTCCAGTTGTGCCTTTGAGTTGCTCCGACATTCAAATATCAGTATTTTGACAGTATTTCACATGCAGCTATCATTATTTTAATTCTTCAGTTTCTCCATCTTTAAAACCAGGGATAAAATGTATCTAGCTCACAAGGGAGTTGTGAGGATTAATTTAAGTCCACAAAGCAATTTTCTGATGAAGAATGCTAACAGACCATTTATTCTTAACACAAAAACAATGATACCTGTCATTTTATTTTTGTCTGTTGGGTATTTGAAGAAGGTGACAGCATGTCTGGATCTGATGGTGAATTGTTCGGTTCATTCACTTTCCTACTAAGGATAATTTGTAATACTGAGTTCTCTCAGCTTGCATTGCTTCAGACGGAGTTGAAAGAACTCACCATCTCACAGTCTTATCTGCACATCAAGAGGCAGTTCAAGAATTTTAAAATATACTCATCTCCAGTTCAAATATGTATTTCCAAGCTTACTCTCATGGAAAGTTTTCAACTGCAGCAGACTCATTTGTAATATGACCATAATTCATCTACACATGTGAGTTTTATTTGAACTGTATTTAAATTAATGCTTTAAGGTTAGAATATGTCCTACAAATATTTTAACATCTGGAATGTCAGATTCAACACTGTAATAGCCAATACTGTGAACACTTGAAAGAATTATGTGTGGAACATGACACACAGGGTTTACTCACACTACTTAAACATTAACCAACAGGAAACTTTGTATGCTTTTGTAAATCATGAAAAGGGGAAAGTAAAAAGCTATTTTTACATGTAAGTATTTGTATACTGACTATTTCCTATTGTATATTTGTATATATAAATCTCTATTTTGTATGTTCATGGCATATATATTCTCTTACCAGCCTCTGCAACTCTTGGAATGGGGAGGAAATCTCTTCACCAGTGTTCCTCCTCCTGATGATTGGTTTCTTGTTCCTGTTGGTAGATGGTGTCAGGGTATCATCTCTCTTGCCCCTTCTATTCTATTCTAAATGCAGCTTTCTGAGTCTGTTCTTAATATAGCTTAGCTTTCACTGCTTACTTTAATGCTTTAAGTGTTCATCCTGGTTGTCAGAAAAAGGCTGGCACCTCTCTTATAATCCTGGATAAACATCTATATTCAAATACAGGGTCTGTCCCAGGCTTCTTGCGTGACTCGATGCCTCACCTTCCTGTTTGGAAAAGGAGAACAATAATATTGTTCTACTCCCTGTCTCAACTGACTTTCTTGGAAGCTCTTGAGACGGATATTCTCATTTGCAATGTATTTGTATAATGCCTTGCAGAAGAGGTACCCAGGGTCTCTGAAGGCTACAGGCAGTGCTGTAATATACAAATGATTTAAAGTGTCTGCTTCTTGTCCCTGGAGTTTAAAATCAATTGTGGCTGATAGCATGGGATGAAATCAAGAGGGGGAAGGGGCATGGATGGAGGGAGAGTTGCAGCATCAAAAAACAGTGCGTTAGATTTATCACCATATGCATATGCATCTTTTCAGTTCAGATGGATGGCTGGATAGATGGAAAGCTAATAAAAAAATTGTAATACAGGATTTGAAGAATGCAGGACATGCATAACTGGGGATAATTTTCTACACATATTGTACAGGGCAGCTTGGGAAAACCTAGAGCTCCCTTGTGGGAAGAGAAGCTGAAAAGGAGAACATCATTCAAACGGAACTTGTATTTAGGTCTTTGGGTTAATAGGAAGTTACTATGAAAGTGCTGCAAACGGAAGTGCAGTTGGGCTGGACAGACTTAGATGAGAAGTGCCCTCGTGCAGCATGCTCTTTCTCACCAATGAACATGACATAAGGATTCTGTCTGAGCCGTGTTCAATGCAAGGCAGTTTTTAAGCCTGAGAAGGTTTTTAAGATAATTAAAAATCGTCAAATCACCATAGATCTGCTGTAAAATATGTGCTTCATACTGAAGCTCTTTGTAGAGTGCTTGCATGCTGTATGAATCAGTATCTTACGCAAGGGCTAGCTAAGAAAAATACAGCTGTAAGAACAGCTAAGTGTACAGCAAAATTGAGAACATCATTAGAGTGCAGTTGTCACAGAGCAAAGTAAAAGTGTTGCTCTCTGCTTGGATTTGCAGTAAGAGCAGATCAGCTTTTAGAAACATTGCAGCAGCCTTCATTCACACTAGAGTAAACGAACACCATTTCCCTTATTTAAACGAGCCTGTCTTTAGCATAAACTAAACACATACTTGCATGATATTTATTATATGAGTAAGGAACCGTGACTGCTATGTTAAAGATGATTCTGTGAAGAAATGTCTTCATCGAAATCTATTAAAAATCAGCATTGTGGTACCAAAGAAAGAATCTCGGTATTTGGCTGTGCAGTAAGAGACCTTGATAATTCACCTTCTGAGAGCAGTTAAGACATCAGCTGAGAATCTTTTATTAATTCTTTAAAATAAAGCCTACTACAGTTTAACTGAATGCAATCAGATCCTAATTGCTTATTCATTCAAGCAATCCTATTTTAATCAACTACTCGTGTATAAAACAAGCAGGGAGTTTACCTGAGGTTTGCAAAATAGATCTTCACATTGCTGCTAATAAAGGGATACTCACAAATAATTTCATATTTTTTTTCCATCAGTCAGCTAAAAAGTCACCAAATGTTTTCTTTTATAATTTAGTTAGAATTCTAAAATACAATTTTTTGGGGAAAAAAAAAAAGCCCAAACATTTATTTTATGGTTTGCTGTAACTTTTGTTTTAATGAGTGTTTAAATTTTCATACATTTTAGTTCTTATGTTGCATTACCTTCTGATTTAATTTTTTTTCAAGGAGAAGAAAGTTTTAAATAGGAGCAGAAATTTTCTTAGGGAAAAAAAATCTTTTTGACTGGCTAATTACTGATTCACAGGTAATTAACTGAATAATATGGAAACCGAGGGTTTTTTCCCAAACAAACACAGCAGACATGATCCCAACCTTCTCATTCCCACTAGATGTCCACATCACATCCCTCAGCTTATACCAAGGCCTCTTCATAGAGAGAAAAAAGTAGTCTATGTATCCAGCCAAATCCCTTTCCATCTGGGCTGGGAGGATCCATCTGCAGGTGGCTCATAGCAGTTACACAAGTAAGCAGGAAGGTCTGAGGAAGAGTTCTTAGGTGCAGATGGTGTTCCAGCTACTAAAAAATGCTGCTGAAGTGCTGTAGGAGAGAAGTACTCATTGATCCCTCCCAGAAATACTTTTTGAAGGTATTTTATTTCTTCACTTGCCTTTAGCTTGTTTATAGAACTGTTGTCCTAATCTGTCCTCTAGGAATGGCAATGGAAAAACATACCCTTTATAGGAAAAAAAATAGAGGCAAATTCTGTGTTGTTAAAGATTTCTATATAAGCAACACCTGGGATGAAGAAGTCAGCCTGACAAACCTTAAATTATCTGAAGACTCTGATTTAGGAAGCTCTGAGGACTCAGTTCAAAACTAATGGAAATCACTTTGGCAAGTTCAAGAATACAGCACCCGTCCCAGTAAAACCTTTGCACTCCTGGCTAATAAGGTAACAAGTGTTTTGTCTGAGAAGGACCATGTGCACATAATGCATTGCTTAGCTAATAAAGAGGAGCCCATCCAACAGTTGGAAGGCTGATGCAGGTGGTCTTAGTCACCTGCTCATGGGCTGGACAAAAGTAGGACCCCACACAAAGATAGCTGGCAGCAGAGCACTCACGCTCAACCAGAGGACGTGTCCAGGTAAGTAAGTATTAAATAAGAAATTGCTCATTAATTATAACTGGATGGTGCCCTTAGTAGAAAATCAGAAGCACTTTACATACTGCTGCTGATGTTTTGCTGACATTTTTTTTCTGCATGTATCTCAGAAATAGTGTATGTCTGTAGTTGTGCTTGAGTAAATTTGGTGTTTCTTGATGATGAACCTTAGGGTACTCACAAGAATGAAACTGTGTTAGTGCCAAAGGATCACAGAGAAGCTCTCTGTGGGCATTGTGAAGTACTGCATAAAATAATCTCATGTATTTACTAAAAAAGGCCTGTGTTTTTTCTGACTAGGCATAGTTCTTTTGAAGAAAAAGTGTTTAATTTTCAGCAGGTGTGTCTCATTCCTGAGAGGATGCAAAGGAATGTGACTTAAAGAATGGGAAAGTGAAGAATGATATGGTAAATAGCCAACCACCAGTTTCATATATATTTTTCTGGCTATTGCTATGCTGTACAGCTAATGCCACTGAGAAAAGCAAGCTTTTTGTAAAACTTGTATAATCTAGAGAAGTCTCATGTGTCTGTTCTGGATTGAAGTCTCCGAGGCAAACCCTCCAGAAAGGTGAAAGTGAGGGTCTGTCTCCATTGAAAGACAAGCCATAATAATCTGCCTGGCATCCCTGGGCCTGCTCCCACAGATCTCGTAGGCTCCCCACCCAGCCGCAGCTTTGGGCCCTTTCTGGCCTTATTGGACTGACGTGAGTTCTGCAGTTGACTTACGCAGCCTGCGAGCTGCGCAGAGGCTGCCCCTCCTCCCCTTCTGCGGGGCCGGGGGAGCGGTGATGGGGTGAGGAGTGACGGGTGCCAGAGCAGGGATACTCCCTCCAGTCAACAGCACAGTCTTCCTCGGGGCACAGTCTCACCTCAGGGGCTGAACTCAGTTTTTTTTGAACGCTGTAGGAAAGGTGTCACTGGGTTTTGTTGTTGTTTGTAAGACCAACTCGCAGAGAGTCACCATTTTATGGGTGTCTTAAACAGCTGATTTCCCATCGTTTTTTGCACTGCCTGTTGCTATTCCTGGGAATTCCTCAAGATATGCAGCTGTCAGCATCTGCCATTGCTGTTCTGATTTACTGACCATAAAGAGACTGTACACTTGAACTAATGCATGTTCTTACCATGTATTATGCACGATGCATGTTACACGTTTTATTCTCGCAATATAATAAATAATGTAAGTTGTGTGTAAACTCAGTTTAAGCAGCGGAAGGAGTGCTTTTTCCTTCTCTCACGTGTTGCCCAGAGCACTTTGCTGGAGCTCTGTAAGTGCCATTAGCAGCTGTCAGCAAATAAATTGTTGAAATCAGTCAGGAAATAGTTACTAAATTTGACATTTTTCACTGGCGTATCAGAAATGGTTACACTGCTTTTGTGAACCTGGTCTAGTGCTCACGGCCACGATTCTGTGTTCTATTCAAAGGAAATCTCACACCTGAGCGTAACATCGGGAAGGACTTTATTGACATGGATAGTGTCAAGATGTTTGCAGGGCAGCAGTTGCAAATTTTTTACATTTATGGGAGTATCTTTTTTACGAGAATTGCACATGTAGAAAAATTGGCGAAGATGACTGTAGTTCTTTCATATTGTTGCTGCTGAAAATAGTATTTCTGAGGATGGCTGGTGGAAAAAAAAAATGTGCTCACTGCTGTGCTGGCTGTTCATTTCATACAGACACATGCACACACTTCTGCAAACACAAAGAGTGTCTATAGGGAAAGTCTTTTTTTTGCAGATAGTGACTAGTAAGAACAAATACGAGTAACCTCTTGCTTAGTAAATATAGGTTGTAGTACTTGTTGATTCATGTTTATTCTGTAAATTTCCAAAGCCTGTGTCTACACTAGCGAGGAGTTAGTTCAGCTGGATCAGATCTGTAGCCTGAAACTGTTGGTGCTAAGGACCTGATCTCCACATCAGGCACAGTCTCTGGTTTGGTCCCATGGGCTGAATGCCACTAGCGATCGGAGCACATCTTGTTGCTTCATCTGAAAGGAATCTAGTTCACATCCTCAGTGTGCACTCCAGCATGCAAACTACAGCTTGCTCAGTGAGGCCGCTATACTGGACTGCCCCACAGGAAAGCGAAATTCCTCTTAGCCTATCTTTTGGCTAAATAGAAGCCCTCTGTTGGGTTTTTCTCATCCTCAGGCTTTGAATGGGTATTTTTATTTTCAAATCTGAGATCTGATCCTTCCTATCAGATCATGGGAATCAAGGGCTCCTGTCTCCTCCTAAAATAGCATCCAAACGTGCTCCGTAAGTCAGGAATGTGGTGCAGGACAGAGTAATCCAGCATGGGTACTGCATGGGAAGTGCTCAGTTTGATGAAGTTAACTGTGATTCCACTCGTGGATGTGATTTTTGTTATGAAGATGCTGGATGCTTGCTAATGCATGCATTGTTTTTCTATACCCTATCACACACAAAATGTCCTTTCATTGTTTTCCCAGGGTATTTTTGTTCTTGTGGCCTTACAGCTGCATCTGTATATGTGTGCATATGTGCAGGTATATACAGTGTACAAGTTCTTAGACGGTTCCTACTATGTGCTGCTGACATAAACGGATTTAGAAAGTTCATGTTACGCTATTTATTACATGTATTCTTTGGTTGCCTTTTTGTAATGCTGACAAGTGTATTCACAGTAGGTATCGCTGTAGACTTAGAAAACTTTCATATTATTTATACTTACTTTAGATGTTCTGCTACGTGTTTTCTTGCTATATGCTACTTAATTTTTGCTCCCATTTGGAAAATGTGCTTCTGTGTACTTGCAAAAGTGTGCCTGGGTTATTTTAAAATATGAATAAATGTATACAATTTTCCAATTGTCTGACATAATTTATACATGACTTTGTGCTAAACACGTATTGTTTATCTATATGCCACCATAATAATACCTGACGGTTCACTAAACTCAAAGAAACAGATCTGTGTTCTAGAAAGTATTATGATCTGCTGCACCTAAACATGAACTATGCCTAAATTGTTTCTTAATTGACTCCAAAGACATTTTAAGGCATCTCTCCTAAACATATCCCATAATGCTGGGTAAACTCATCCACAAAACCTACACTTTTAAGAACTCATGGGTTTTTTATTTCTGTGTGTTAAAACACGTTGTGCGCACACAGAAACTGAGGCTTGTGGGAAAGGTATGTTGGATCCTATCCACGAAGGGTACGCCCTTCAAGCACTCTCGCAGAGCATAGCAAGCACTCTAAGAAGTCAAGGCACTGAAACCCCTAGAAGTGGACATTCAGCACATGCTTGAGGCAGCTGTGTAAGACGGAAGGACTGTGGGAGAGATCACATCTCATGAAAAGGTGCAAACCTCTACTTGCAACCACGATGTTGACACAAGTATGAAGAGGACCTGCATAACTTCTTTTCCATCATGCAGTGGACCCCGTGGTGCTAAGAGGAGAAAAAAACTAGCACTCCTCTAGCCAGCCCCTAACTAGCCCCTAACTTTCCTGTTTTACTGCCCAGCTAAGAACACGGTTAAAAAGCAACAGGCTTCAATGTGTAAATTTTAACTTGGTCTCTGTGTGCTGAGTTAAATACATGTAGACTAACTGGTTTTCTGAAAGGACTGGAGATTCCAGATGTGTTTCTCAGTGCTGGCATATATAATGCCGCAACTGTTACCATCAAATTTTGGGCCAGACTCTCATACTGAGGTACTCATGGCACAGATTTACGCTCTTTACCAACTGGGCTTTTGTGAGCCAGTGCAGTGAGGGGAAGGAAGAAGAGAATTTCTGTGGTAAGACCAAAACGAAATAAAGGGAAGAAATGCCATTCATATGCTCAGCTTTGAGGGTCCTCCAAATCTGATATACTGCCAAGGGGCTTGTTAAGAATTTGTGTGTTATTTTTCAGACATACTCTCTGAATATACTGTAATATTCCCTTCAGAACTGTTACACCGTGAGCTGTGAATGCATACTAATAGCATGATGTAATATGGATTCATTTCATCCTTTTTCCATGCAGAACAGTTGGGATTGTATATTACTCTTGAAGTAGTTTATACTTAATAGTAGTGCCATGGAATGCGAATGCACATTTGTTTTAATATTTGTCATAGAACCAGATACTCAGGTTAAAAAAAAAAAAAAAAATTATTAATTTATCCCTCTTAGACGTTTTAAAACCCTCACAGAATACCCAGCGTATCCCTGAGAAGTTTTTGTTCCTGTGGCTTTACATTTGGATCTTGTTTTATTAGTTTGCAGCGGAGCACCCAGGAATTCTTGTCAAGTCGTCTCAGTCATCTTTACTTTTTGTTACTGACTTCTGCCTTAATGGCTGAGTCTTGTGCAAACCTGTGGGTTTTCTTCCAAGTTGTTGATAAAAATGTTAACTAGAGTACACCCAGGAAGCTCTCCCAGCTGAATACCTATTCTGTGATCATTCCCCATTTAAATTCACATTTTGAAATGTCAGTTAACCAGTTTTCAATTCATTTAATGTGCAACATGTCAATTTTGTATTATCATGGTTTCTTAACTCAAATGTCATGAACACCACATCAAATGTCATACAGAATCAAAGTATATCAACGGTGTTGTGTTTTGCTTGTAGTCACAATTGGAAAAAAAAATGCAGTAAATGTGTTTGACAGTATCTACTTCCCATATAACACTTAGATTGGCATTTACCATATTTCTCCTCTTTAATTAGTTAGTAATTGAGTCCCCTGTCAGCCATTCCATTGCTTCACTCCAGATCAATTTCAGACTGACAGGACTGTAATTATCTAGGCCATTAAGTTTATCCTTCTTAAATATTAACACAACATAAGTTTTCTTCCAGCTTTCTGGAACATTCCCAATTGTTCCAAGACTTAGCAAAAGGCAGTAGTGATAACAGAGGTTCTTCTGTCACCTTTTTAACAGCTCTTGGATACAAGTTATTTGAGGTTTTCTATGCAAATATACCTTATTTCATTAGCTTCCATTCAATGTTTTTCTTTGGGTTGTTTTGTTGCGCGGTAGCTCATTGTCATCGTAGAGCATCACCAATTGTCTGTCTCTTCCTTAAATACTGAACACTAATACTTATTGAACAATTCTTTCTTGTCTTCATTACTCATAACAAAGCTTCCACTTCAATCTGATAAAGAACTGGTGCCACTGTCAGGTTTCCTAACGTATTTAAAAAATATTGTTCTTAATTCTCTGGCCATAAATTTCTCCTTACAACTTGGCTACACTTATCAGAGGAATTATTTATGTAATTCCTTACTTCTGTTCTACATTCAGTGTCATCAACATTTTTCATTTCATTGATTTATAATTATGTAGAGGCTTTAATTAACCCTTTGAGCTAGATAATTTTTAAACACATACAGCTTTGTTTCCTAATTTTGCAGCTATTAAATAAAATATTTTTGTTTTCCAATTATTGATTAGTTCTCTCTCCCAGCTGATTCTCCTTTACAATAATTTTCAATTTGGTTAAAAGACTGCACCATCCATATTACTGTTTGGGCTTCATTCTCTTTATGCCCATAAAAAGCAATCAAGCTATCATCATAGCCACTAATACTTAGTTCTCTTATCAGTCACTCTGATCTCTTTTCATTATTTGTGAGATGAGATCTCGCATAAAATTCTCATTTTTGGACAGTTTCTCTATTTGGCTTAAAAAATGTTTATATATAACGTTCAAAAATTCTGTAGAAGTTTTAGTACCAGCAGCATAAAATTTTAAGCATCTGTCAGGCAGCCTGAAATCTCAGATGACAGTGCACCTTTCTCCAACATGTTAGAGAAGGTGCAAAGGCATCCAGTCATCCTCCTCTCTTCATGATTTGGTGATTTGCAGACAGCAGCTACTATCCCATCTAGTGTTTTATCTGTTAGAGTATTGATCCATTGCATTCAGAATCATTTGCTTCTGAGCTACCAGTGTCCTGAAAACAGCCTATGTCCTTTTTACCTTTGAGTTCCACTCTTCTTCCCCTTCTCCCTACTTGATCTTTCCAAAATAGGTTATAATCATTGATTTTCATGTTCCAGTTATGCTATTCTTCCCATTTAATGTCAATAATACCAGCTACACTGAATTTATAAATAGGTAATTCTGATTTCTTTTTTTATCCAGACTCTTTAGTATTGTTTTACAGAAAATGTAGTACTTTTAGATCCTTGATTAATTTTGATTTTGCCATCTTGATTTCATGCTGAATAAGGACTCATTTGGTGTTTGGGGGGGG
>NW_010251920.1:35340-47749 GCF_000690775.1 Eurypyga helias | reverse complement strand
CCATTCTGTGATTCTATGAATTCAACATTTTTACATTAACTTACCCCAAATTTAAGTAAACCTCATAGCAGAGCCCAAGGAACTGCGTGCCTGTGACAGGGAATTGGGTACCAGGGACTTCTGATCCTGAAATTTTGATTCCCCTCAAGACAGAGGTGTAACTTCTGTATTTTTCTCAGTTTTGGTTCAATTGGGTCTTTGACCTCCAACCATTCAAAAGCATCTTCTAAGCCCCCCAATTCTGTGTTGAATACAGAAACTGGGAAGTCAGACAAAACAATTCCTTCTATGGCATGAAGCCCAAGGCTGCACATGCAACACCTAAGACACGAGCACCACCGCGACTCAGTGGGTTGCTTAGGCACACGCCCCACTTTAAGCATGTGAATAGACCATGTAAAGTTAGGCACGAATTTCCAAACCCTCTAAACCTGCTAACAGAAACCAGCATGCACAAAAAGTTGCCGAGACACAATGGAAACCTCTGCTGCTGCCAAGCCGAAGGAGCAAAGTGGTGCTTTACCTTTGAGTGTGACCCAGTACTGCTTCCACTTCCGCCGTGTGACCAGCTCCAGCTTCTTCTCCTTCTGCAGGGTTACCAGGGGTTTGAAGAACAGCCACCCCGCCTTGCGCACCACTCCTTGCTCTTTCTCGTACAACAGGTCCAGCTGCTCCAAGGAGCTGAGGGACTCCCCGCTGGAGTCCTCCGTTTCCGACGAGGTTTCGGTGGTCTCCAGGTTTGTCCTGCTCATCTCCAGCTCCCGCATGAAGTTTTCATAAATGTTCTGCCTCAGGGCATCACTGCTGATGGCGTTGGTGGACTCACTTCTCTGGGACAGGACGTGGCTGGAGCCAGGTGACCAGAGCAAAGCAGAAAATTGCGACGGTGCCAGCGTGTCCGTGGTGAAGTTGTCCATTCTGCTGTCAAAGTATTCGCTCCCATCTTTACACTTTGGCTCCTGGGCAAAAAAGGAATTTGTCAGCGATCAGTCACCAGGGCTACGATGAAAAGACACACCTCATTTGCCATTTAAATTTGTTTCATGTTTAGCCACAGCCAGTTCATTCATCAAGGGCCACCTCTTCTCACCATGACCTCATAGGCTTTGCCTCTGCAGTCACTGACGGCATCAGTACCACCACTCACTGTCTTCTCAGCAGAACCCCATTAAACCCTAAACACTAAGTCTGCAAGCTTTGGTAACTCATACACCTGTGGGTGACCTCTAAATTCGCTAGTAACTACTGGGGCTTCTCCTGGCTGAAAACTGATGACAACCACATTCTCCAGCTGAAACCCAGGCACCACTGCTTACATGCCTGTTGAAGTACAAGTGGAAACAACAGTGTCAAAACAAGTTTGTTTATTATTACACAGTTTTCAATAATTTGGTGACGCCTCATTTGTGTGAGGCAACTGCATTAAGCTTCAGCACAGCTAGGCTGATTTTACCTCCACTTTCTGTCATATAAACTGTGCTTACCCAACACAAAAAAGGTCAAAAGTTGAGAATATTTTAAGCTTGTTAGTATTGACCAATTGACAAAAATCTAATCTAACAGAAGATGTGATTTTAAAAATAGAAAGTCGTGCTTGCTGACTGTCACAAATCCAGTCTCCAGACTGCAGAGGTGTGCAATTTTCTGACTTACTGGAAACCCCTCGAGAGCTTGACTCTCTCATCAAGCACCAACAGGCCTTTCTCCCTAATTGCATTGTGCAACTTTATCCCTTGTATTGAGAGGGCTGGCCAGTTTTATTTGGAATACTCAGGCCTGATGGTATGACTTCAAGTTTGCCTTGTGATATGGATAACAACAGGCCCATTTCTTGACGCTGCTTGTCAACGTGGGACCTTGTTGGCAGATTGGGCCTTTTCTTTCTTAAGCCTTTCCCAATAATGTGCTGACTGCTCCCAACTCTCCCAGGCTCCAGTAATGGGCAGGGATTTTCATACTACCCAAGACAGAGTTCCTTGGACTAACTTCACTGTCAAGAACCACAACATTCATTGTAAGAAGCCATTCACTGCCTTCCCAACTCAGCTGTTGCTGATGCCATTTAAAAGCAACCAAGATTTAAGAACACACAAAACCCACTGCCTTTTGCAGTAAAAGTGTGAGGGAAGAGATGGCTATAAACAACTCAAGAAGTGAAGCTATTACCCTCAGTAATAATAAAGCTATTATACTTTAAAGTTTAGACTGCCTCTCTAAAAGCATTTATTTGCTCATACTTCTGTACACGAAAAAAGTAAATAAACCTTGGTCTCCTGTGAGCTGCTCTCACGAGCAACTTTGAAAGCAACTACTTTTTTGTTCCTTTGCTTCCTACTTGATGCTCTTCAAAACTGCAGCGGAAAAGCTGTGCCGTGTTTTGATAGCATCAGGACGTCCAGCGCACAGCCAAGAGCAACAGTGGGATCGCACGCCCTCCCAGGCGTCACCAGACAAGCCACTTCTGAAGCAGCAGGACACTGCTGGTCATGGCCTTGCAAAAGCCAACTTTAACTGAAACTCACACTCTCTTATGGTACGCTGAGATTTGAGCCTGGCTTTTCAGATCACTGTGTCTGGCAACAAGGATCCAATTACCCTGGTAATGGAGCATCTTCCTCAAATCTTACTGCAGACTGTTGGTCAGCATTCTCCAAGAGTGACTCCCTAAACATCAACAGTATGGGCTTTTATACAGTAGATGAAGGGAAATCAGGGACAGGAGGGAAATAATCAAACGTATAACATGTTTATGCCCACAAAGCAACTGTACAACATGGAACGTACAACTGCACCAGACATCTGCGGTTCAGTGGGAAACTGGAAGCTTTCTCCACCCTCTTTTTAATTACCGTCACTGTACATGTGTGACAAAATCTTGTATTTTAATTCTTTGACTATTCTCCAGGAACTGCCAGTATCCTCTAGAAAATGTTAATGTACAGTTTATTAAGAATATGTATTGCTTTCAGCACCAATGCCCTAGTAAGAACAACACAAGATGCATACATAAGAAGGTGTCTGCTGTGAAGGGTCACTACTGGAATAAGCATTAATGAAAAGAGTGGGATACGACCTGTCCATGAACAGCCACTAACCACATGCTATCTTTTCTCAATGCACACAGAAAAGGTAGAAATGAGGAAGTACCAGAGCAGAGTAAATGGACACAGGATCCAAAATGAATATATACACTTCACCATGACAACATCACTTGTAGTTTACTTTTCTTTGAAGAACAGAATTGGCAGCGTTACACAGTCTCTGCTGGTCCTCAGGGAGGCTGTCACTGTAGCAGTATCTGGTCACCTCTGAAAAGGCCTGACCTGAATTGCTGCTGGTGCTGGTTTCCAGTCATCTTTCTGTTTATTCTCTCTGCTGCATCCAGCAGTGATAGAAAACTCCCACTGTTTCTGCTCAGCTGTATTCAAGCTGATCTCTCAATGTCCGAGATATACACTGAAATAGCTATAGATAATGCAAAAGATGAAGTGGCTAGCTAAGATAACAATTAGACAAAGTGACGTATGTAATAATTAGCTGTTAAGAACAGCACAGGAAACAATACAGCCTGCTAAATTCATTAGGACCCAAGTTGAAAGTAGAATCTAATAGCAGTTTTCAAGCCAAATAAAGAGGTTGTCTCAATGTACTTTTCTTTTAAATTCTCTTTACAACGCACTTCAGGACTCTGGCTTATAAAGTCAGGAAATTTCAGAAATTATTCCCATAAAGAGGCTATTTACTTCATTGAAAAACCTAACTACAGCAGCTGTTCCTGGTGGCTAGATTTCCGTCTTACATGGCGTTTGCTCATCTTCTCCATGTTACACCACTGCACTCCGAGTTTACACCACCACCTTTAGCAGTGGCTGACTGTGCAACAAGTCTGCCTAAATTCTGTCGACAGGTCTCACGTGCATCACATATACCTTGTTGCTCACACATAGCGTATTGTAATATAAGCATCCTCCCAAATGCCATTCCAGCAAGGACTAAACTAAGCGAGGACATGCCATGCAGTAGGGTATCAGCAACGCATCAAGGGAACACGTAGGACAAGCTCGTGCAACAAAAGCTGGGTCATGGCAGAGATTGACTGCAAGTCCTGGCATGAGACCATTATTAGAAAGGCAAACTCAGTTCCAGGATATATCAGATCAAGTATCAGATTAAGTTAGACATAAGGAAACATCCAAGTTGCTGGACAGGGCACAGCCGAGGGCTCCTCTGGAATATCCCATATCCAAATTTGTTTATGGATGATTTAAAACAGGTGCAGAGGAAGGGTGCCAGAATGAAAAGGAAACAGGCTTCCTATCTTAAGACAGGAGACCAAAGGGAGTCTGCATAGCCCCACAAATGGAGGCTGAGAAAAGATACCATTTCTCCCTTTAAATAAACTGTAACAGATCAATATAATAGGGAAGGATAACTAATGTAGAGAATGATACTGGCATCAGAACAAACTGGCCAGGACTACATTTACTCTGAAAATTAGCGGCATCAGAGTAAGAGGGCTTGGAAACAGCCTTCAAGGTGGGAAAAGACCCACCTGATTTTAAGCTGCAATTTGTTCACGAGGGGGATTAAACTCCACTGCCTTTCTAGAAGCAAGGGACTGGCCTCAATATCCCAAGACGGTGCCTCCTGGTCCCGCGCCCCCATGAAGCAGAAGGCTTGGCTGACTTGTTTCCGCTGGGGCAGCCGGAGGGACACATCCAACCAGCCAGCACTGGTGCTTGGGCTTACTTAAAGGGAAACATTCCAGCTTTCACCTACGTTCAGCCCAAGTGACTCACAATCAGTTATTAGTAACGTACTGAGGAAGGGACACGCTGTTCAGAGCAAAGCAGGAAGGCTACAATCGCCGCGATGAACAGTCCTACAGACAGGGACTAACCATCTGACAGATCATAACCGTGCACGGTACTTGTGCATCTTTAAGCCACAGGACCTGGTGAGAGTATAACCGTTACCGAACTACAACACGGCAACCCCCAGAAGAGATGGCAGGTTACTCAAAGCGTGCAGGGTGGAAAGGAGCTGACCAAGCCTCATGAGGAAGTCAAAATCATAAAGCATTTGCTACCCCCTCTTATCCTTCCCGTTGCTGGATTCTTGTCTGATAAAAATCAATGACTAACTATTTCCTATGCCTTTTTCTAAGAAATCGCCATTTTTGGAGCTAGGGCTGATTTCCTTCTACCAGAGTCAGATTCAAGCTTGATGTAATCTCGCCAGCCAAATTTCCTTGCTGTGTCTGAAGTCAGTTCACTGCACACTGAATTCAAAACAGCTATGAATTGTGCACCACAAATACCATTCTGAAAATGTCATAAGTAATACATGGCAAAGGTCTGGGATGCAGTGATCATATGTAAAGCCTGGCTGTAAAATCCAGAACAGCTACAGATGTTGAAACCAGTGAAGAATCCTGGCACAAAGCGCTGAGGCTCTTCGCTCATCCCAGTTTTTCTGCCTTCTCTTTCACAGATGAGCAAGAAGGTGAAAAGACAGTATCTGATAAAATACATGAGCACCAAAACTCAAAAGAAGTGATCCAAATAAACAGCTTTCACTTTCATTTTCCCAGTTCTTCAGCACTTGTCTAGGATTTACACTGGCAAACCTGCACTTTCCTAGGATTTCCACTGGCAAACCTTACGCTGACCAAATTTCTGAGCCTAAGGGTCCCTCAGGGTTTTACATTGCAATGACAGATGCCTGCTAAGCACGACACCTGACTGAATCTCCAGCACGGGAGACAGCGTCTGCACTACATGCCACATAACGCATGTTATGACCTACCACTTAGCTGCTGCCTAAGTTGCAGAAGTAGGTGTTCCCTTCCCTCTCACTCAATTCTGAAATGGTCAGCACCCCAGTGTTGCTGAAAGGAAGCAGATCTTCCATTTACTGAAACACAGTGACTATACCTGTATGAGAAACACTAGGGAAGATTGAAAAAAACATCCAAATAAAAACCAAAACCAGTCTCTGTCCTCTATCTCAGCCTGCGAACTCACGTGCAGAAGTCCAGGCACGGTCTGGCATTTAAAGAGCCAGTTCTGGGGCCTACAGCTAGAGACAAGAATTTTCCTGACCACAGGCATCCTAAATTCCTATTAATGGGATTAGCCTTAAATTCTTCTAAAGAAACACCCTTTCCCTCCCTCTTGTCCTCCTCCCATCCCCTTCTTCACACCACCATCCCCAGTGAGCCAGATGGCAACTCAAGCTCTCGCATCTGGTGAACTAAGCTGACACAACAGGAAGGAGGAAGGTGCTCCCAGCAATGCCTTCAGAGAAGGAGGCAGAGCCGCAGCTCCGGTTGATACTCTACAGTTGCTCGCCTTGCTAGAGATGGACCGACAATGAAACCAAAGTGAGCGGCAAAGACAATAATACAAATAGGGAATACCCGTAAAGATATTTATAACTTCCTCCTTCTACTGCTTCTTCCACACTCTTTAGATAATGTATGCTGATTCATAGCATAACACATGATACCTAGGTTATATTTTCATAGTTGAAGAGAAGACTTAAAAACTCCAAGTCACTTTTTAAGTAATGCAATGATTTCAAAAGCTAATTTGCTGAGAGATTAGGCTGCAGAAAATGGAGGTTAGCTAAGAAGGTGACAATATGAAGGGAAAATTTGCACGCACAAACAAGTCTCTCTTTTGGCTTTGACATTTCAGACAGATCCAGGGATGCAATACTTCTCAGAATTCCACAAATTACTAAATGAGATTAGCAAGTAAATACCCTGTAAGAAAGACAAACATGATGCAATCACTATGTTTATAAGAGGAATTTACAAACCAACTTTCAAGCACTTAGGCTGCGGTTTGTACATACCTGCAGCTTCCTCTTCTTCCTTGAGAGACTTCCTGTCCAGTCACTGATGCGTCGCATTCGGTTTTTTAACGTATCCTTCTTGGATGCATCCTCACTGAGCGGCTTGGACTTTCTGCATGGGAGTGTGTAGGAAGAGTAATGTGCAGGGCTTCCTTGCTCTACCCTGGAGGGAACATCGATGTCTGAGGCAAATGAGACACGATTGCTTAGGCTACCATGAGTGTCGATATACTCATCAGACAGTCTGATCACAGGTGGAGGAGTGCTTTCCAAATTTGTATCCTTATAGAGATCTCGGAGTGAGGAAAGAGATGAACTTTGGTTGAAGGACTTATTGTTGTCACTTGCTGGGAAACTGGCATGAATGCTTGTATCTGGAGTGCTCCTGGTCAAATATGGACCATCCAACTCATTGATATCCCCAGCATTTCCCCAGAGAGAGTCATACCATGAAGACTCAGAGCTGAGGGAGCTTCCTTTACTCGATCGAAGCCTTGAATCAGTAGGTGACAGACGATGGCTTGAAGAACAGTCTGCGCTGGAGTTTCTCCTGACGTCCAGCAGGTTATTTGGCTTAGATTCCAAGGCAGGCGAGTATCTCAGCAACTGGACCGGTCCACTGGACAACTCGGTCGGTACCTTGCTATTGCTGCTATTGTGAAACTCGACCCTCAAACAACCATCCAGCTTCCCCAGCGTCTTAATGAGAACTTTTGGACTCCTCCTGTCCTCTGATGGGGAGGTTGATGCAAGACTCTCATTCTTTCCATAGCAATTTAAAATGTGCCCATTGCATTCTCGAGAAGCAGCATGATTACTTCCAGCTTGAAGGCCAATATAGTGGAAACCGTTCTCAGGCAAAAACACGGCATTATTTCCTTGGCAGTAGTCCCCCACGGCGTTTGTCCTGTGTTTGGCATGGGCACTACCTTTAGAGACCTTCACCACAGTATCACCGAGTCTAGATGAATAAGGCTGACTGCTCTTGAAGTGTGACAGGCAGCTTCTGGCAAGGGACCTCGATTTGTAGTTTGAGCCACTACTCATATGTCCCCATCCGTGCACAGAGCAAGACTTTTCATCTTTAGCATGAATACTGCGAATTTTCAGAGAGCAAGGCTTCTGCTTGGCACCAGCTGTAGCAGCAGCATGATTTTTTGATCCCTGAAGACTGTATTGGCTTTCTGAATTCCCCATTTTCCACTAAATTAACAAGAGTTTCATTAGAAACAATGGCTAGAAGACAAAGCGAAAAGTAACAGACCATTTTTACCCTCTACACAGGAAAAGTGCCTTTTTAAAAAACGATACGAAGCAATTGTTTCAAAAAAAGCCATTAAATAGCCATTTACAACACTGAATTCATAACTGAACTTATTTTAGGGGCAGGCTAGGAAAGCCTATTCTCTGCATGGTTCATTACTCCTCTGTTATAAAGCTGGAATCTGGCTCCATTGAAATCATGTCAACACCTTTCTCCACCCACACCCTTGGCAACATCCTTTTCTTATAACTTACAAAATCTCTGGCTCCCAAGAACAATGGCATAATGAAAGGGAGACAGCAAGATAATCATAACTTAGATGTAAAGTGAACTGTACTTTCAGAAAAATCCCTTCTGCCAGGAGGCAAGCACACTTCAATTTCAGCTCGACTGGTTTCTGTGCAACCAAGTGTTGCCTCAACAAACTGCTCAGCAAACCCCAACTTTGTTTTTAAATGGAGTCAATCCAGGAGAAAAGGAAAAAATCCCAAAACCATAAACACAAACAAAAAATAACTTGGTTAGCGAAGAGCCTCATCTTCCATTACAGCACAAAACGGCATTGTGTTCATTCAGCACGGCGCAGTTCGATAGTTCATTTAGTAAAACACTCTAGCTTTTTACTGAATTCACAGTGAATAGCCCACACTGGAGCAGTCAAATTGCCCCACTGAGGTAACTCAAGATTCTGGACCTACATAAAGTGTACCCCAAAGTAAAAAAGATATCTCTCTTCTTTTGTTTTACTTGGAGTGAATCTCCACGTTGGTCATTTACAGAAACAACATCAAAGTGCTTTTTCCATGAGCACTATTCTTTGCACGTCGGATCTCAGATGATCACTCTTAGGAGAACACACTGCAGCCTCATTAAAATTTTGTCAAAATGTTAATGAATCAAAAATCTGCATTGTAAAAGCAGAATCTTATCTTCTGGAGTTTGTATATATTTTACCATCCCTATAGCCCTTAACACTTTTTAATTAAAAGCACAGTATAAAACGAAGAGCAAACCTGTAGGATCACTCTTAAGCACAGGCACTGTTAGCAGTTAGCACGCTCTGCATCGTCTTTGTGGCCAGCCTCTACACTTGCCAAAACCAGGATGAAGTTGCACGCAGTCTTCCTAGAAAACACCAAAAAGACAAAAAAGGGCTCTCCATCAAATAGAACTTACACTTTACTCCAGCTGTAATCAAAGTGAATAGCAGAAGAAAAAAATCAGACATAAGTTACAAATGGAGAAGAGACGTCTGAGACATTAAGGGAGTGGACTTCAGACATACATTTTTATACACATACACTGACACTGAATTAATACGACTGAATCACTGTTTGGGTAAGTGTTTTACTTTCTAATTCTATCCTTCTCACTCACAAGTTAGGGCAAACTTTGAGCCTCCTCCAGTTTTCTTTCTGAAAGACCAATTAGAGCTGGCAGGATTGTGCAGTGATCCATTACCATGTGGACCAAACTGAGCAGAGCAATGTCCCGCAACATCTATTTATCCTTCCCCATGCCTGGATTCCAACTACGACCCTTGCAGTGAAAGGCCACCACGCAATTCACTGCATCAACTGCCCAACAACCTCCCTCTTTAGGTTCGTTCTGATTTTAAGTTAATCTGCCAGTAAAACAACGACAAGGCAGCACCAAAGCACTGCACACACCCAAAGGGAACAAGACCCAAGTTCTTCCTGACCATCTGAATGTATCAGCTCTTCACTTGGCACACAAAGGCTGCAACTCAAAACAGAAGGACAGAAGCTGAATCTCACAGGACAAGCCAGCCGTTTAGGCAGCGAGACATTCAGTAGAAAAGAAGCTGTGCAAGATCTCAGGTTCAGTATTGGAATATATGTTTTAGCTAGAAATCATTCTTTATATGCTGGCTCCCCCCAAAAAATTTATTTTCTGCATAAAGTCAGTGACTACTGTTCGTAATTCTCATTTTAAAAACTACTTAGGTTGAACATGCAGAGTTTTGCTCTTTTTGACTCTTTTTGTGGCCATTTACTGTGTAAGAACCTTGAAGGTATTTAAAGGAATTCACTGGTAATCTAGGTATTTTGCTAACCTTACCAAAAACCAAAGGTTGCAAACAAGCACTAAAAACAGTCTCAACGGCAAGCCTAGAAAAAGGTTAGCGAATGAATGCCTTAGAAGAGATATATCCTTTTGGATCATGCTAGAGATGCTACAGACTTATAAATTCATGGCTCTTATCACAAAGATATTTGTTAAAAAGACAAACCACAGAAATTTCATCTTACACATTAACAATTTGGAAGGTCGCTATTTAGGACAGCCTTGCAGGTCTGATTTGCCTATGGTGCTAATTGCACCCATTTACGTAAACAGTTTTTAAAAAGTCATATGCAACATGGATTGAACAAAAGACTTCCCATTCAAGCTAAACAGAAGGCAACACACAAACTTCCTAAGCTGCAAGAGGCTGAACAAACTGCAAACCCCCAGCAAAACTGCCTTCCCCGACCCGGAGGCGCAGACCACAAACAAGCAATGAGTTTACATTCAGAATTCTTCATCTGGGAGCAGAAAGTACATTCAACAAGGGGGCTTTGAAGGGCTTATATCTATTCATAAGGGAACAGTGAACCCAATTTGTCTAAAGAAACAGGCAAAAAGACCATCTGGTCTCCATAGTGATTGTGCAATGGTTAGGTAATCCTTTTAACAGAGTAGATAGGGAGCAAGCTGCTGTCATGAACCTCTGAAGATAGACACTGAATTCGTCAAGGCTCGAGCTGCTGCTACCAGGGTCCATTGTACGTGTCTGATCCAATACACAGGTCACATAATGGGTGAACGAATAAATATATCTTGGGATACAATGTCTACAAAACAGTCTCTCAGTCTGTGCAGGAATCAGTCAGCAGTACAACAGAACAGTCAATAAATCCCATAGAAATAGCCCTGAGGGATTTTTCTCAGCATCCCAGCCGTCCAGAAAGCCATGCATTTGTCCAAGGCTACACATCCGTGCATGCTGCGATAACCACGCGGGGCATCTGCGAGGCTACACAAAGACCACTGCCCTGAAAATCAGCTGGGATGCCTTTCTCTTGCCTCACACTTGTGTGGAGAGATTTTTCTTTCTGCTAATTACAACTGGGGGAGGTGGGGGGTGGCGCAGAGCAAGTCAGCTTGTGCCCAAAGACAGCAGGGCAGGGGGGCGGTCGTGGACAAGCTCTGGCTGCTCCAAACACTCACCCATTTTACACTATTGCTGTGGAAGCACTGGAAGTTACAGTGCAGGGGACAGGGTTCAGCTTCCCCCCGTATTTCTCACAGCAACCTACTGCCGCAGAAGACAACGTGCTTTTCTCTCTTCCTTTGCAGAGGGATGAATACTTCTTGTGAGCAAAACCAGTTTCTATTAATATATTCTGCAATTATAATCAGTATATTTAGAAAGCAGCTCACTGCGCCTGAAGATGACTATTAAGAGTTTATTTGCTTTCAATTATACCCACATTCCCTAAAAAAGAAGGTTTTAATCTTCACCCTGGTTCCCCTTGACACATTCAAAAAACACAGCTATGCAAACATACTAATCCAGGAACCCCACCATCCCACCACACCCAATAATTAACGCAAATCATAACCCCAGAGCTAAATACGTATTTCCCCACCTTGAGGCTTCTCCACAGAAAGCTCCCCTAGACATTTTTGGCTCCAAAAAACAAACACACAAGCTCCAGAGAAGCGCCTGACACCTATATTCCCTCATTAATACCAACGCAGCTGGACTGCTTTATAAATGCCAGAGGGGGTCCTTAATCCTAAGGTGAGCACACGTACGTAGTGCTCTGCCACTGTATGGGTGCCTTTCTCCCCAGTCTTAATCTCTCAAAATAAAGATTTACAAAGCTTGCCTCACTAACCATATTCCAAGCACAACCGAACCGTAACAATAATATCCTGGTACTAGATTTGCTTATGAGACGCGACAAAGAAGTTTTATATTATGGATTTGCAGGAGATCTGAGCCCAGGGCGACAGGCTCCTGCGCTGGTCTCATCTGCTACAGCGGGAACACACACCAAACATGATTTTGCTACTGCCGGCCATCTGCTTCCAGTACAGTCACACTATCCAGGCTGAGTCTCGAAAACTACAGGTCAGAAAATGGCAAGCTCCAGACTGACGGGAGGGGAGCAGAGAGCTGTAAAGCAGAGAGAATGCTCTGCAACCACAGTCAGCGTTGGACAGTGGCCATATAGCAATTACAGAAAGGCAAGAGACTGCGGTCTGATCTTC
>NW_010251920.1:0-35309 GCF_000690775.1 Eurypyga helias | reverse complement strand
GGAAGCTCCAGCAGATTCCCCTGACGGGGACTGACAACCTCACCACCCAGGATGTCATAAGAGCTCAACTAACAGGAACCCTAGCAATGTTAAGCTTTAGCCTGGATCGAGAACTTACCACCACGAGACACGAACACATACACCGAAGCTCGCTCTCTCTGATGTATTTTGATGCCTTGGTTCCTCTGGATGGCTGGTGACACCGAATCTTTACTGGCACATGTATAATAAGTGATCTAGAAACCATTTAATCTCTACTGAAGCTTCCCCAAACATCTACCAATGAGGTGCAGGGAAGTTGACTCTCACTTCCCTAAACATGGCATCAGTGCAAAAATGACAAGAAGAGAAACCCAACATGGATTGGTCCAGATGAGGATAACATCACCACACCACCGCTGAGTGAGGACTCATTAGGAAATGTGGGAACTCATGAACATCTTCAGAGTTACCCGGAACAGTAACGCTTTATGCACAGTAGAAGAGCTTAAAGTTAAAACTTCCTGTCTTCAGGAAGAAAAAGGTTTTTAAAAGAAGACCTGGGCTAAGAGCTAGAAAACAGGTAAGAGAAAATAGGTAAGAATTTAGCTGCTTCACTGCTAAAAAATAAGAGCCTGCATGTCTTCAGTTCTTTACAATGACATATCAGGACACAATTTAAACTTTTCCAAGAGGCCTTTCCTTGAGGAAAGGACAAAAAACTATTAAAGAAAGAAATTAGTCTTTTATTCTTGCTTGTAGCTTAAGCGGCAACCATGTGTCAGAACCTCAAGACTTTCTTCATCACCAGGAGGACTGTTAGGGTCACCAGTGCAGTGCCTTTCCAGAGGGCATCAGACCAATTCTCCAGTACCTGCCAGCAGGCACACACACTCACAGCCATCCATCCACATGGGTGTAAATGTCTGCCAAAGAAAGGCAGAGCTTCAACACACTGTGCAGTGACAGAAAGACGTACACAAAGAGCCTTTACATACGAAGGGCAGAGTGTATCCCAGCAACTACTCTCTAGTAACGAAGAAAGAGAAGTCATGCATGCTTTCTGCTGGGTTTGAAAACCGTATTTCCACAGGAGCAGGTAAGGACTCCCAACCACAGGGCGTGACTTGAGATGCCCACCTCCGAACTGTGCACGAGGGAGTGGGAAGGCAAGGGGGGAGCAGGACGGAAAGGAGCAAAGGCAGTGCCAGGGTCTTCACGCAGGCGCTGCTCTGTCTACGTGGTGCACCACAGGGGACTGTCATCAGGATTAGTGGAGCTGGGATAATGGAGACTCTGAAAGTGTTTCAGAGCAATAAAAAGTGAAACAGAAAACCTCCTCATTTGTATGAAATGACCAACTTGTCTTCTTTAGTGGCAGATCTAGTTATAAATGTTGCAGGCTTTGATGTACAGCAACAATGTTAGTGGGGTTTTTTTTAACATCAGGAAAAGCTTTTTTGGGGGTTTTGTCTGTTTGGTTGTTTTTTTTGACTAAGCAATTCCTATTTTTTCTTTCAAACTACTTTCACATTCTCTTTTACCTAAAAGGTTAAAACTGCCCAGTTTAAATGGCTTATAAAGTCTTAAAATTGTACGTACCTATCTTTCAGACGCTAACGGGTTCGTAAGTTTTGCAAAGAATCAATATGCTCAGTGAATTCTTACAAGTATACAGAATTACAGGTTTGAAGTTTTAATTAACTTTTAATCTACTTCAGTTTTGATATGACAGTAATACAGAATGCTAGAATGTCAACCTGCCCTCCCCTTTCTGCACGGCTGTGTATGGGCAGAGACATTAAATTAATGTGGGAGGCAGGTTAGCAAAACACTAGCTGGATTAAAAGTGAAGTTTCTTACTGGAAACAATTTACTGTATTTTTTAGAACTACGCACTTTGGTCACATGCTTCCACAAATCAGAAGCAGATTTCTTATTCCTGCAATCTCAATCACATTCCTAATATAAAAATATACCATAATAATTATACTGTGGTATTATTGGCAGGATATTTTGCATTATATACCACTGTATTCAAAGAATGAATAACCAAAACACCACAAGTATGTCTTTCTTTTAAAAAAATAGGACTGTTTTGCCTGAACAATCCAATTTGAAGCCAGAGTTCCTCACTCATTAATCTCATTGGAGTTAGTCTCCAGTATTAGGAACTGTTTGGTAGCTCACAGATCAAATTAAACCAAATAATTTTTCTGATTAAACATAAGTAGTCATTATGACCCCAGACACTTCTTTTCATGCTGTGAATCATACCTACATTGCATATAGACTTCTAAATTTACAGTTTAAGCAAGAAGGAGACAATCTCCTTCTCTGGTTCCTTCTCTTAAAGTAACGTTCATCCCAACAGGTCTACACTGTGTCACAGATGCATCGCATCAAAATTGCATACCCTGTACCTGGGGCATGGGTCCTTCTTTTACTCAACCCATTCTTCTGGGTCCAAGACATTGGCAGCTTAATTAAATTATGCCTCATAGCTTTCAAGTTAGCGCAATAGGGAAGGTTGAGTCAAGCCTGAAGATCCTTATCATATTACACCAGTGCTGATACAATCTAAATCTCTAGGGACTTATTTTTCTTTGGCAAGAAAAACAAATTTCACTATTTGTAAATGTTACTGAATTTATACACAATGGTTAAAGTGCACATCCATTTACATAAAAGCCATTAATTTAAAAAAAAAATGCCAGGTCACATCTTTGCTTAATGCAGTAGCTGCAGTAGTTAAAGAGTTGATATGTCAAAGGGTCTATTTCCTGCCCTTGAAGGGGAAATTAACTCAGTGATCTGAAAGGTCATTTTCTCCACCTACTCCTGTTGTAAGCACACCGGCAGGTCCTGATGCAGATTAACATGGTGCTTTCAAGGGATTTCAAGGCCTGGGGCCTCAGGTGGGGAGGATGGTGCACCTGAGTGCAGCCAAGATGCTCCAAAAGCAGGGAGGCCTCAGCTCCAACCTCACTGCCCACTCTGAGCTGTGGAGTACCAACACTTGAGACACCAAGCTCAGGTCTGCAGACTTCCTGCTTGAGCTCCTGAAGAGGTCTCTGCCTCAAGTCCTCCTTACTCATAGTAACAACAGGAGGTGAAACTGGGGCTTTCTGGTCAAACTGGGATTCCCAAATCCCCACCAGGAACATCTGCCCTTCTCCTCTCATCTGCTTCAGTAGCAACCAGCTCATGCTATCAAATAGAACCATAGTCAGCAGGCAGCTACAGGGATATTCTCTCATCTGTGCTGGTTTTGGCTGGGGGAAAGGTCATTTTCTTCACAGTAGCTGGTATGGGGCTGTGTTTTGGATTTGTGCTGAAAATGGTGCTGATAACAGGGATGTTTTCATTACTGCAGAGTCAGGGCCTGTTCTGCTCCGCACACCACCCCACCAGTGGGATAGGCTGGGGGTGCACAAGAAGTTAGGAGGGGACACAGCCGGGACAGCTGACGCCAACTGACCAAAGGGACGTTAACCCATTCTTCCTCAAAGACACTTTTTGGTGTAACAACTTCCTGTGTATTGGATCAACTCTTAACCCTTGGCACAAGAGAAAAACTTCCAGTAATAACTGGTAGGACAGTGTGCTTCAGGCTAAGGGACCCTCTGCCTGCCACTTCTTACACAGACCACTCCACACACGGGAAGGGGAAACCAAGTTGCATTTGGCATAGTCTTTTCTACTTCTCAGTTTACGCATTCATAAACACCTGAGGGTGACAATTCCAAAGTAAATGCTTTCCCCCTTCAGCACTGAGACTTCCTGAAAAGGATAGAGGATCTGGGATTCAGACACCAGAAGTAAACTTGAGACACAGTCCCTTGGAAAATTAAAAGCAAATCTTGATTTTTGCATGCCAAGAGCCCTACAGCAGTAACACAGCTTAGGGCTTCCTTTCCTGTATCCCTGTAGTACCAGCATGTTACTCACATATTAAAAGAATTAAAAAGTATATTGTGGATTAGGTTTCCCTGCTAAACTACTCACTTTATAGCTTCACAGCTACACAGCGCCCTATTCAGAGTGTCTCCTCTCTTCCACTGTATGTGGATACCCTTCTCCTGTTAAAGGTAATCAGATAAAAATATTTCCATCCTTTGCCTCTAACTAGTGATTTGCTATACACTGTATAGTGTTACCAAATCATCCACCCTAAAGGGGAAGAAATGAACATTTTCCAGAATGAAGTATGAAGTCACCAGTGTACAAAATTAACTCTGTGACCACATCAGCAACAAGCATAAACAAAGTAGCAAACTTTGCTTGCACTGCACAAGCAATTAATCTTAAAAAAAAAAAAAAACCAAAAAACCAAAGCGAGGGGTGGGGAAGTAACATCTCCATTTCTTGGGCATTTCTTTTTTTTTTTTTTTTATACTTTTTTCTGTGCCACTGAACATAGCATTTTCACAATTTATGTACAATTACACAGTAAAAATCTATATAATATTAAAAACCTACATAGAAAGATCACAACCGGTGCAGGGCCTACCTCTGCCAGATGCAGAAGCTCTGGTTTTCCAAATCATCCCAGTTTAGTGATAGCACCAGTGTCAACTGAAACTTTTTCCTCTAACACTTTCCAAATACAACCCTTGCTTGGGCACGCTGCCTATTTAATGCAAGTTACTTTAAGTATTAGTGAGAATAGACTGAGTAGTAAAAAAGGAGAGAACCAGGGGGCTTATTAACCATATAGCATTAGGACAGTCACTTGAATGTCGCAGATACTGTAGCAGTTTCAAACATACTTTCTCATACTTCGCCTTAAAAAAACAAAAAGATTCATCCCCGTCATAGCAGAGCTGGAAAACGATCCCAGCGGTGGTTTATTTAGCAATTCAAGCAATCGAGTTTGACAAATGACCCCCGAGAACTGTTTTCTGGAGGAAAACCATTCATCCTGGGCACAGCCGGCGATGGCAGAGGCAGCGCGGGGGCTGCAAGCGCTGGCACGGCAGCAGCTCGCTCTGCCCTACGCTTTCAGAGGCTTCCCAAGCCTCTCCCTACTTCTCCCTCAGTTCTCCAGGGCTGGCCGGCAGCCGGCAAGCAGAGGACTGAACTGCTCTCCCCCAGCATACCCCTCCCTGTCTCGAGTCCCCCTTCCCTCTTCCCGCTTACCTTCTCCAGGGCACAGGCTTCTTCAGCCCCCTGGCCACCCCGGCACTGCCACGGGGCCTCGGACACGCAGACACCGGGACTCTCCCTGCCCTGGGCACGCCAGGAAACTGTGCCTAACACTTCAAAACGCTCAGCCGTTAGGAACTAAAAACAGATCCTGCGCGAGGCTGGATGTATTTTTGTCTGCAGGCTACACACCCTCCCTCCCGTTCAATTTTTTCCATTGGTGGAACGGCATGATGCAGACTTAACCAGAGGGTGGTTTTCCACGGGCCGCCCTCGCGGGCCGGCCTGCCACGATGCCGGGCAGCCGCCGGGGAATAGCCGTGACTGGGCTCTTGTCTGACCCCGCATTCCTCAGCCGCTGGGCTGCTGCCACAGGAAAGCGTCTCGGAAGGCTGCGGGATGGAGCAGGGTTTGCTTGCCTGAAGGTAGCTCCGGGCTCTCCTCCCTCTTTTTTTTTTTAAACTTCCCAGGAAGGAGTAGGTATTCCTAACATCCTTGTGTGAGACGCCCTGGCAAAAACATAACTCCCCAAAGCACAGCGGGAATGTTGTAGTCATGAAAACGCGCCCTTCAAAGCGGCTCTGTGGCGCTGAACGACTGCACAACAGCATCACGTATACCACCACCTCCAGCGCTCCCTTCCTTGATGCTTTCTTTTGTCATACTTTTTATACTATCCTACGGAGAGAATTAGTTGGTTTTTTAAGTACTGCCCTCAGACAGAACGGGTCTCTTCAGGTGCAAAAAATGACATCTCCAAGTTTCAATATACAGAGCTGGGATGCTAAATTTGTAGTCAGGCATGTGAACAACTGCTTTATTATCAGAAAAGCTCAACACTTCATTGATTGCACCAACAGTTGTTGAACAATCTCAGCCAAAAAACAAGGCATTTATTCAAATATTCTAATAAAATTGCAGGGTCACATTCAAGTGCCAAGCGTGAAAACACAGCCAAGTTACGCTGCAGATGACGTATTCAATTGAAAAGAAACACATGAACACTATAATAGAAACTATTAGTAACCCACAAAAGCCCCAAAACAATATTTATGTCCACAAAAACAAAATAACAATTTAGATACTAACAGAGGAATTGCCACCTAAAAGCAGACCTCTGTGTCACTGTGTTCACTATACTGCGTCACTACAGGGGGAACTCCAGCACCCAGCATCTTTGGAGTAATTTGGAATAAAATTCTGTTTAATCTCCAATGCCCAGTTACAATTAACTCCTCCGCTGGAAAAAAATTACTTGCATCTCTTCTCGAACTTCACAGATTAACAGTATTAGCACTGAATATATTCTCATCACAGCAGAGGTCAAATCCTTCTTTTAAATCTACTGACCTCGATTAAGTTTTCTACAAATGAGTTCCATAGGTTAGTTTTTGTAAAACATAATAGAGCAGTACATGACTTATACTTGCACTCCTAATTCTATGCCTGGATATATCCCTGGGGGCTTCATATCTGCTTGCTTTGGTGACAATTTGCTCTCTATGAAAAGCAGACCATTTTACTTTTCCTGTTCCTTCCACAGTTATATTCTCTTCACTTAGTGTTGTTGTGGTCCAACAGATCCAAGTCCTTGCACTAATGCAGAAGCAATAACAGCTCACAAGTCAAAGCACCACATCTCTCTCAGGAGCAATAGTTGGTATCTGGACCCATCCCCCTTCTCACACAGAGCACTGTATTTCCCACACTAGATGACCTCCCAGTTGACTAAATATACCATATGTTCATATGATTCCTTAGATAAGGCTATCCTCCAGTCAGCCCAGAAGCCTTTCATTAACACCTATTTTGTTGAATTTCTCTTTCTCAACGGTGAATGTTCAGAAGTATACAGACTATTCCCAAAGATGCCTCCCCAGCACCTTGTTCAATAATAGTTATTCTTCCCTAACACAATGAAAACTACTTGCACTGACATAACCTAGGACCCAGCTGAATCACATTATTGCCTCACAATCTTCCAGCAACGGATAATAAAGCTGTCCATTCCCTTCCTCTTTCATTTTCAGAGGGTGACTTCCAAATGTCAACAGGCATTCCGGCTATTAGTGCAAAGCACTCAACCCTGTACTTTCTCCTTCAAGTTCAGTGCATTTTATCATTCCAGTCCTCGGGGTCACACAGCTCTTTGCTACATTATTTCTAATCTATCTGTGTCCTTATTGAGCTTCCCACTTTTTAATCAGCCAGTTTCATCAGCATATTGCCACTTTTTGTGACAAGCCAACCAACACTCATTAAGTTTGGTTTGAAGACTCCAGTTGATACCCCAAGGTTCTTCTGGTTTTGCTTCCAACTCTAACGTGCTTAACTGAGTACTTTTAGCACACTGACATTGCATGTTGAAGACATACTTTTCTGACTTCTACTTGACTTACATGGAACTTTAACATCCTCTGTTCTCAGCGCTGCTGCAAGTGCCTCCCTCTGACCACAGGGTCCTCCTCCTGCCTTGCTCCTTGAGGATCTTGTTGGGGAGCAGGCAGGACAAGCTGACAAGGCTTTGGTACAGTCTAGCTCGTGGGTTATAGCATGTGGGTCCTTTTTTATTACAGCCCAAAACTGAGTCTCCACTTCATCCCCCATCTCTCATTCACTGCCTTGCTGTTACCAATGAGGGACAACTCAATAATGAAATATTCTCCAGAGATCAACAAGGAGTATGCGAGCTCCATGCTGGACACAATAGATTAATCTATTATTACTATCTGAAGTACTTATGTGCCTCACAATCTTACAGAAATATATCATCACAACATTGCTGGAAAGGAGAAGGGTGCCATTATCCTCATCTTCTAGAGAACTGCCAGGTCACACAGGAAATTAAAGAGTATTTTGATACAGTAAGAGGAAGCTCCATAGCTTGTGTTAACACATGTCTCTGCTAGCTTAATGGCTCTTAACATCTCTGTTTTGCAGAAAGAACAAACTGCAATTTGCACAGAGAAGTCTGCAATGGAATTAAAACTAAAAGTTGTGCCTTGGATTGACTACATAAACACTCTAGATTAAAAAGATACTATGAAAATTGTATGTTAAACAATTTGCTCTATAGAATGTTTTAAAGCCAAGAACTTATTTTTATAGATGGTGATAAATGAATTATCAAAATTAAACAGATAGCTATTTTAACCCAGGGTTTACACTACTTTTAGAATATAAAAACATTTAGATTTTACTTGGTAAGTACTGAGACATCCCACTGCCACCACTGTTTTGTTTTCTAAGCAATGGAAATCCACTGAGAAAAACACAGAAAATGCACATATCCCCAGCATTCATGCTAAGGCGAGGACACACCTCCTTCCCTGAAATCAGTCTACTTCTATAAACACAGGCAACCCCTATAAAGTAACCTTTCCTAGACACAGTCCAGTCTCTTTCTGAAAGGCCAGTTCTCTGCTTTCACTCTTGCCCTCTCCTGCCTGGCTCCTGTGATGGTGATACAGCTGATGTCTGTAAAAATCCCTGGTTCATAAGGTCCCTCAGCCAATGCTCAACAGACAGGCACTGGACAGGCACACGTGGAAAGATTTTGGTGTCTTGCTCATCATGGCTTAACCACAGACTAGCAGATGTGTACAGAGACTTCTCATGAAATCCAGAACATACTCTCTTTTGGAGAGCATGGGAACACGTGTAGGAATTAAAGAAGTCTGAAGTACGAAATCGGGTTTCTCAAATTAGAAACCTCTAATGGAGCTCTCAAAGCTGGAAAGTTGTGCTATGCTAAGTGTAACTACGTTGCTAAAAAATAATTACACGTTATTGTCAACAAGATAATAACAACCAGAGACGAGTTTCGAAGCCTTGCTGATTTCATGACTAAAACATCTGAATCACGCAATATCTGCTAGAGAAACAGTCCCATTAAACTGTACTCAAGGTCCATCCTTGGTGTCTTTGGCCTTGGAAGGTAACAGCACAAGAAACACAGTGGTCTCCCATTCAGCGAGCGGCGAAGGGAAACCTTACACCACACAACATTCCTCTAGAAGCCGTCAATTCAATTTCTGAGAACTTCTCGCCCTTCTGAAAACAAGTGCGCACCCACTTGGCTTCCTGGTCGCATCTCCAAATGTTTGTTGGATGGAAAAGGACAAAAATAATTGAGGTCATTTGTTATTTAACTCTGATTCAAAGGAGTTTGGCAAAAGACTAAACAGGAGCCCATGTGTTAGCACATTCCTTCTCGCCAGAGCTCACAAATCCCAGCAGGCCATTTCACTTACTGAATGGCAGCATCAACGCAGCTATCAATTTACAGCTCTAGCTATAGGTCAGAATAGATACTAAGCAATGAAAAATGCTGCAGGTGAACATGACTTTATACCCTTGGCTATCACAGCAACTTACAATGCTTTACGTGGCTACTACCTTCCTATCAGAGACTTCTGTTCTTCCTGTGAAATGCTGTCATACAGGAGATCAAAGGCATGCTCCTCATCCCCACCTCCCTGTTGGAGCCAGCTCAGCAGAGAAGGGCTGTTGTACAGGCACTCTCCACATGCACCTCGTGCTCCTTTCCAATGGCTTTTCCCAGCATCCAAAACAGGGAGAACACACTGACATGTAACGCGTCCAGTAAACCACACCTGATGTTCAAAGCAAGATGAAATTTTTTCCTTTATTGTTATGTTGTGTGGTTCTTTAGCACTGCTGCAGACATGGGCTTACTATTTGTGGTTGTGATCGATTTTCAGGTGAGTTATAACATGCCTCTGGTTACTGTCTTATTAATTTTAGTATAATTAAATGAAGAAAGATAAAGCACAATCACACGATGGTAGAACATGTGGCAGAAGCACTACTGAAAAATGGGAAATCAATTAGGAGAAAAAAAGAGATAACTACGTGGCAAACCCATCTCCTCAATTTAGATGACGGAGCACGCTGGATGTGAGCGGCCTGGCCTGCAAGGATCAGCATTTCTGCACTGGGTCCGGCGGGGATGGAGTTACTTTTCTTTGCAGCAGCCATGTGACAAAGATGTTTTGGATCTGAGACTAATGTTTTGTATTTGAGACTAAAATAGTGTTGACAGGACACCAATGTCATTGAAGCTTTCTCCACCAGCGACCAGGCCGGGGTGGGCAAGGGGATGGGAGGGGACACAGACAGGACAGCTGACCCCAGCGGACCAAAGGGATATCCCACACCACACAAAGTCATGCTCAGCAATAAAAATGGGGAGGGTGTTTTGCCAGGGTTGCCACTGCAACATCCAAGATCAACAAGGCCCTCAAGAGAGTTAACCAGAGACCAAGGTGGCCCTCAGACGCAGTAGTAGCTACTGCTACAGAGAGGCTTGACCCGCACGGTCTCAGAGGCTCACGTTATAATTCTCTTTTTTCTTCAGACCTAACGGTAAAAGCTTCATTTTTAAAAAACAAAGGGAGAGAGAAATACTGATACACCCAATCAAGATGGGAACACCGTCTGAGCAGTACTTGATACGTTCTCTATCACTAGAGGAGAATTGATACATCTTTTCTGACAAGCACCCTACTTCAGCAATACACTTTTTCGGTATGCAATGGGCAATAACAAATTTTAGTTAACTAGGTAACTATGTCTTCCGAGATTTAATTAAAAGTTCTCTTACTATAATAGATAGGTGTAAAAATGTTCTCAATTTAGGACTGTTACTTTGCAGGAACAAAACTGTAAAACTTGGTCAAATCTCACAAAAATAGGTGAGGAAAGGTTTGTGGAATGCATTAGGTTAAAAAAGAACTGAAACCTTCACGCATGCCTTAAAAAAGAATGACTATTAAACACAAAAATATTTGAAGGTGGAGTAATTTGTCACAAGAATATACTAGGAGACCTTGCAACATAAATATTTATAAAGCACAGATGTTATTTCACGTTGCATTACTACCATTAACTGATCCAACAGACCAGCCAATTGCTTGTGCAAGACTGACTATTTGCTATCACCCATTCAAGACAGAAGCACAGTTGCCAGGGGCTGGGAAGCTTTAAGTGGTTGTTTTCTAACCAAACATAATAAACATTTTTTCATTGTAATACTGATCATTGGTTCACCAATTAAGTTAGAAAGAACTGCAGACGTAAATAAACGTTACAGAAGAGTAAGTATGGCAAAGTTTCTAAGAAAACTCCGTCAAATCAATGTTTGCTTCAACGGCATGCGCCAAAAGGCATATAAAATACATCTTGTTGCATGAATTTTGACTATTATAATACTGCATATGCATATCATTTAATGAGAAGTTTCAGACCCTAGGTTTATATGAGTATACAGCAAATTCTGCTTGACAATACTTCTAATCCTCCTGTTTGCAGAGAAGCAATTCAAAATGCAAAATAAGGAATTAACACAACAGAAGGAATATTAAAGAAGCTAAATTTGGGGGGTGGGGGGTTTGGTACCTCCCCCCCCCCCTTTTATTTTTAAGCCTTGGCTGTGGTTTCTCATTATGGCTGACTGGCAAACCTACTAAAAGTGGTAAATGGCAATATTAGCAGCCTATTACAATATCATTAAATTAAGTAAAAGAAATACTGGGATATAAAAGCTGTAAGTCTGGCTGACATGTGTTGATCACAGCCGCACGCACCGCCTGAACAGACCGACGCACAAACCCCCTAAGTGGCTGCAAAGCTATTTGCCTGAAGCAGAGCGAACAATGAGAACAAGTTCAACATCTGCCAGGGTGTCCAACTGCTCACAACCATTTTTCTGGTCAGAGGGGGTATTGTTTAAGTTGACAGGTTCCTAATGGTCTGAATTATTTAGCAATTCTCCAAAGACTCTTTCTACTCGTTAAAGAGGAAAATGCAAACCACCACAGCCAGGGTTCCCGTGCTCCCCGGGAGCCGATCATGCTAATTGAGGAGAACATCACAATGTGTCCCATTTTAATCACATGAGTTAAGTAGGCAGGAGGCTTCTATTATCCCCACCGTACAATGAAAGACCGAGGGCGCCGGCTTCCACAGAGATACACACCACGGTATATCGTCTCCACATTTTTTAAAAGCCTCACTTTAAACAAAGAGGACATATGTCGGTGATAAGCACTGCACCTACCAAAGGAAGTAAACAAGTAAATTATATTACAGAGAAATTTGAAACATGCTGTTTCAAGCCTGAACACTAAGTGAGCAACAGTAAGCACCTCAGCATATGGGAACTTATGGGGAGGGGGAGGCAGAGTAGCTATTTGTTGGGTTTTCCTTCTCATCTGCCATATGATAGATGACAGGTATAAACAAACTAATTCAGCAGCACTCGAGGTTACAAACGGCACTCAAAGAGCCACATCATGCAAAGAAAGTCCCACTTCTGAGAACTATAGCAATGAAGGGGAACCCTACTAGTGAGGAAGCAGAAGATAACAGCAGCTTTTCTTATGATGGATCATTTATCAGTCACTCATTGTAACAGTAAGCAAACACGCACTGCAACAGCAATTATCTCATGCAATCCCGGCCTTTCTGAACATGGGAAAAAAATGCAACAGTCTCACAATCACCATGACTGCCTTATTTTCTTCACAGCATCATAAGACCTTTAAAATTTGTAATCCCTTCAAAATTGTAAGACTTGAATAGAATTCCTCACCTAAACTTTGTAAGGAATGTTAGTGTAGTAATTACAAATGTCTACAATAGACTTCTATTACCAAAACACAGACAATGTGTGAGAAGAAAGAGATTTTACAAAAGCATTCAAAGGCTATAAGGCAACACACATAAATATTTAGTAGATTACCATATGGAACACAACAGCTATAGGGAATTGCCAGTTTGATGGAAAGACAAATGGAAGGAGAAGACTTCAAAATTAATATTATTACTTCTGTTCCTAAGCAACCACAATGTGGACAAGAAATAACAAAAATAAATTACCTTAATGCATATAATAGAAGTTCAGTAAATTCCTTTCCCAGTCTTTAAAGAGATGCTACGGAGATAAGCCTTTCAGTTAACATGAACAAAATTAAGCCACCAGTTTACATAGAAACTGTATTTTGTCATCTGCATATAAACATTTCCAGAAGCAGAAGATTAAGTCAGGGAGCTAAATGGAAAGGCATAAAATATTTTGCTGGCATGACATTGGGAATAACAAACTAAAAGCCCAAAAAAGCAAAGAGACAACACGATGCCGGCCTATTCAGCCATAAAATTCATTTCCAATAACCACATTTCAGCATGCAGCTTAGATCATATGTAGCACTTTCCTGTTTGAGACCATGCAAGATTGATTATTATGGGCTCAATTGTCCCATACACAGGCAAACAACATGTAAGGAATAATTAAATCAGCAAGATTCCCCACTGAGCCTCCCACACATGCTTACACTCAGGCACAGGAGAGGTGGGGTCCCTCCCAAGAAACAAAAATGTAGGATTATGCGAGAAGCCTAAGACCATCTGTACAAAGTCATGTGGCTAGGGATTTCCTCTTCCCCTTGCTGTGAACAGGGCATCCTTTCCCACTTCCAGTCTGAGCTGCATGGAGGGCAGCAGAGCCAGGCTTAATTCCCAGCTCAGGGACAAAAAGGAATCAGAGGGACTGGAGGTTTCCAAGGTCCTCTTTGCCCATACTTACTGCCTTCAAAGCTAAGCCACTTAAGGATGTAATCCTTAATTCCCCAATGTGCAGAAGTTCATAATGTCTGGGTCACCGAAATTCTGCATACCCTGGTCCCAGCCCAGCCCCACTTGCACCCCCTCCCGCGTGCTGCAGTCCCTCACTGAGCAGAGGCGGCCAGGCGCGATCCCTCTGCTTCCATCCATCTCCCAGACACTGAGGCAAGGCGTGCTTCCCTGCAACCATGAAAACTGCAGGAAAGACACAAGCCTTTCCCCACAACTATCCCAGTTCCACGTGAATTAACAAGCGGGGCATCGGCATTTTTGTTTCCCATTTTCGCTCAACTAATTTGAGTTCCTTTCTCCTTGCCTGAGGTTGAAAGCTCAAATCAAAGAAGAAAAAAAAGCGTTCTTGACCTCAACAGGATATCTTGTTAGGGTATGGCAGCCTCAAGGACTCTTTCCTGGCATCTGAGAAGGGTGTTACAATTAACGTTCCTGTCAGTTCACTTTTTCCCTGAGGCCCAGAGGGGCATTCTATAGCATTTTTCCATATATAATGAAACTTTAAACTCTGTTTGCAGTAAAAGCAACTCACAAAGCAATGTTTGGATGCTCTTTTGACTTCAGCATCCCTAAGCAATTTGTAGAAGCAGATCTGGTTTTTCAGACTGCTCTACGCTTGCTAAGCAACGCTCAAGCCTGCGTGAACAATCTACTCTGAAGCAGTGATTTCTGAGTCCTGCCTGCTCTCTCACCTTATCAAGCTGCCTTTCAGCTTCCTAGAATATTATTGCTGACATAATGGCATTACTAAGATAGAGCCTGATCCAAGCCAACCACAGATAATAGAAAGGCTCTCACCGACTTCTGTGGGCTTCGGATCAGGCCAAAAGCAGTGAAAGTGCCCAGAGGATGAAGTCACGCAGATCTGCTTTTCATTTCAGTATGGTCCTTAAAAATATGCCTAACTTTAGGCTTGACTTTATGCTGGGCTGAGCCAACATATTAAAATATATTCCCTGTCTGGGTTTAAATTCAGATTATTACCTCTTTATTACCTCAAATTTGCAGAAAAATAAAGAAAAAAATATAAATAAACCCAAGAAATGGTTACCTTTACATAAAGCAAACTATCGACTTGTTTAACTGTGCTAAATACAGAAAAAGAACACTCTGATCACCCAACACACTAGTCTCACACTGAGTTTATCAATGCTGGCATTAGTTTTGCAGAGTATGAGACAGTCTGCAACCTATTCTTGCAGGCTGTATTTGTGAAATGCAAGATGACCTCAGGGCCATCCCCAGGAAATCCTTAACTCTTCTCTATTATCAAAAATATTAGGCAGTCATTACCTTCCAGGTCCAATCAAACCTTGTTAAATACCCCCCAGTGATATATTAATCGGTCAACCTTCCAATGCAAGATTCATGTCTGGACCTAGATTTTGAACAATATTCAAATACTAGGAATGTCTGGATCTCAAGGCTTCACTTAATTGTGTCTGGAATAAATCAAATCCACAGCCTAGTTTGCATTTCAGCTCTGTGTTTTCAAAATGGTTGCAGTGTAACATTTTAATTTGGCCAAATCTCTACTTTTAGCAACTAGATGTGCTTGAAGCTTTTCAGAAATAATGTTTAATAAAATGCTTTTCTTGAAATGTGAAATATTGGAAAAAAATGAAGTCAGTGTAAAAATCTGCAACACGTTCTGGTGACTTCCCATTTTTCAACAACAAACTACTAAGGCTGATAACTATGAACTTGATAAATGAACGCATACACACACAGAAACACATGTAGTGTACCAAATCTTCAGGGAAGCGGCCTGCATTTGTAAGGTTAAGCTAAACTGTCAGTGTGCAATGTCCCTAGCAGGCAGCAACTCCTCTCCAGTGAGGACACCTGTTAGGCCCACCAGCACCCAAAGAACTGAGCGAAACTACACCGACAGTGTGGCAATAGTACATTGCTTTTATTAAAACTGATTATCACAGTTATATAGTTCACGGCTGCTACAGCAACCAAGATAACACCTCAACATGAATCGAAGTGAAAACTCAGCAGCAACCCTTGCAGAGATTGCAAAGATTTTTGAGTTTGTTCCTTGTTACTTTGTCAAGGTACGCAGAAATAAACTATTTAGATCATGAGCATTTCCATTACTGGGAAAAGAGAATGGCCAACTAACTAAAGGTCATGCCTCAGTAAAAAAAAAAAGTGCTTCATGATGTTCAGAGGGAACCTCCTATGTTTCCATTTGTGCCCATTGCCTCTGGTCCTGGCACTGGGCACCACTGAGAAGAGTCTGGCTCCATCCTTTTTGCACTCTCCCTTCAGGTATTCATACACACTGATAAGATCCCCCTGAGTCTTCTCTTCTCCAGGCTGAACAGTCCCAGCTCTCTCAGCCTTTCCTTACAGTCTCTTCATCATACTTGTGACCCTCCATCAGACCCTTGCCAGTACGTCTCTCTTTTGAACTAGGGAGCCCAAAACTGGACACAGTACTCCAGGTGTGACCGCACCAGAGTTTAAGGAGAGAAGAGCAGAGGACAGTTGGTTTGTTCTGTTCTGGGGTTGGTGTTTGGTTTTTTTTGCTAATATTGCTTAAGAAAATTGTTACTGCAGCAGAGATGGGATTCAGAAGTACTGACAGAAACATGCAAGAGAGGGAAGACCACCAGAAATGTGTCAAATCTCCACACCAGGATTGCCAGGATTTATGGGATGTTTAGTCAAGAGCAGGAACAGAAACTCATCTTCACACTTTCTGGCAGCAGAAGCTGAGAAGCCCTTACGCCAAATGCCTATTACCATTTGCTAGCCACAGGCTGATGGGAAAATAGAGATGCTGGCCAGCCCCTTGACAGGAGTCTGACTAGAGCTTTCTGGCCAACAGCTCTGCTGCCAAGTTCCCCCTTCTCAAGGCCAAAGCCCCTCTGCCTTTGCATGAAGAGAAGCCCAGCCAGCATCATTACAAACAGAAGATAGTAAATGTAGCTCACTGGCTCACCAATATTTGGTGCCCCTTTTTGTGTCTGCTTTCTACAGGTTTCTGTGGTAGACACCTGGTCATTACAGACGGTGAAAGAAAGCTGTTGCTCTATTTATATGTAGCACATTATTTGACAATTAAAAGGCAAAACGTCTTTCTCTCCTTGACTCAAATACAAGAGGTTACAAATAAACACAAATGGGTGCATATACATTTCCTAAAGACAGGATTACAAATCAAACTTCATTCCTCTGAGGAACATCCAGCTCCCTTCAAAGCAGTCTGTACAGAAGACTGTCTCTTATTCTACAAGTGCAGGTTGGACATCTAATTTGACCCACCACAGCATGTAGCACTTTCCTCCTGCTTTGTACCAGCATAAATGAATACACAAGACAAAGTTCTTGAGTGATGCTCCCCGTTTAAATCACTTTTTGTCCAAGAACGGAGTGGAAATAGCACATCTGTTCTAGCCTTCTGTCATTTATTCTTGTTGGTTAAGAAAATAGAAGCTATTATATCAAGCTTCTCTCAAGAATAATTGCCTGGGAGAGCAGTCTTTTCAAAATACTGGAAGCTAGGTTAAATAAATACCCGAGTTCAGAGCACAGACTCGGAGGATGGCATTTCTGGCAAGTGTACAGCACAGACTAAGAAAACCATAGTGTGGTGTTAATCTGGGAAACAGAATTTCTGGCGACCCCAAAAGTACCATTTACTAACCAGGAAATACAATCTCCCTGGAGAAAAACATTGTGCAGTTCTTCTGCTACACGCAGATTTATACTTAGAACTATCGATTTCTCCTTTCCTTTTGTATTATTGCATTTCTCATAGTACCCTGAGCTTTACGTAGGTCCTCCTAGGAAGCCCATAAACAGCAACCTTCTTCCTGTGCTTGGCTCATACTGCTCTGCCATTGTACTGCTTTTTCCTCTCTCCTCCCTGGGGACTAGAAGCACCAGTTCCTTTCACTTTCCCTTATAATACAAGTCTTGCTCACTATTCTTTTTCCTGTTTTCTATTGTTATTTTTCTACTCTATGAGGTGATGCAGTCATTTAGGATCTAAATGAGGTGCCAGATGAAACAGTAACTTTATCCTGCAAGCTCCAGGTCAATAGTAGAACTGGGGACTAAGACAGAAAAAGGATGAACCCCTTCTCAGCAAAACTAAATGCAAAATCTCATAGATTCACGTTTGGCTGACTCAAACCCATGAGGCCATATGTAAGATTTTCTTTTAAATGGATGTTATTTTTTTTTCTTTCCAATAAAAGACACTTTTGTGGTGTTTTAAAGCAATTGGGTTGATAACACCTACAAGTCCATCTGCATGACAGACCAAGACTATCATAAGGATGCCAGACAGGCATCTTTACATCAGTATTAACTCCAATAAAATCACTGCAATTATTCTGAAGCAAAGAAAAAAAATGCTGGAGAAAGAGACAACCAGGCTGTTTCACCGTGTTTAATTCATCTCTTTCATAGAGTTTCATATGTTTCTCTGCTGCCTCTGTATCACTTGCTGAAGGCAGATCCTATGAGCACCCTGGAACATAGGGGAACCAAGAAACCTGCGTTTCACGAGCACGTGGAAGATTTGTGTGATTTGTGTAAGTCAGTTAGGGAATGTCAAGGGAAAAAAAAAAATTTATTTCCTTCTAAAAAAATGGTCATGCCAGATTTTCTGAAGACAATGAAGGCTATGTGAAATTATGGACTTTAAGGTTTCCTCTTTATTTTTTCTAGAGCATTCAACTTTCAAGCTGTTCCCTTTAGAGAACACAGTGTAAAGATGACAAATGGGAAAACAAACCCAAAACATTTCACTTACAGAGTATTAATCCAGCAGGAACTTCATGAACTGAACAAATTGAAACTGTGGCAACTCCCTCCTCACCCCAAAAAACCTCATAACAGATGACAAAGTATCAAAATTGTCTTATTTTCCCCACTAAAAATGCCTGAAACCAGATGGGGTCCCCCAAAGACATATGGTCTGGGCTCCTACTTATATTAAAGTAAAAATCAGATCTGATCATTTTAATCCACCACAGCTAATCCTATTTGCCTAGCCAAGAGTTAAAATAACTAGCACAGCTCTCCTTCCTCTGCTGCTTTAATGGGTGGCATCTACTCTGCTTTTCCCTGCTTTAAGCATTCCAGGTAAGTAGGGGAAAGTCATTACCCTATATAAAATATACATCATATATATTCTTCCTTTTTCAGCTTTTAGGAGGAAAATGCTCCATTTTGCTTTCTCATCTGAAGCTGTGCCTTAAGAGAACACAGCCCTGGGTTTTGGGGTTTTTTTTTTATTTTAAATTTCTACACACACACACACACACCCCCAAGCCACATCTGTGGAAGTTTTAGTTACACCACCAGCAGACAGAAGAGGAAACCCACACCTACAGTAACACAGGTCATTAATCAGTCCATAAAACTGTTGTCAAGACCTGGACTAAGTTCACAGACTGCTCAGTGTTCATAAAGTTTTCACTGAACATCTGCAGAATGTGGAGGGGTGGGAGGGAGCATAGAGCACTTGAGACAATTTTGTCAAGATTAGGTTAAAAAAAAAATCCCAAAACACTGGTGTTCAGACCATTTATTGTAGTTTGCCTCCTTTTAACTGTTATCTTTAAAAAAATATCTTCCACCTGGCAAATTTTAATCTCTTTTCCTCCTCTGTCCTCAAATACTCATCACTGTCCTACTTGCTCTTTTTCTTCCACAATAAATTCCTCTTTGGCCAACACTGCATGGCTTCCAGGTATCATTTAGTTGTCTCCGTATTTATCATTTGGTCTTTTCATAAGGAGCTGGAGGCCAGGACATCTCCAGTGCCTACGGATAGGGGTACAGAAACATTAGGGGTCTGCTGATGTCCAGCTTCTCTCCACACCAGCAGCAGCCCACCTGGCTGGCATGGAAGGGGCTGGGAAGGAGAGCAGCAGAGCTGCATTTCCAGGAGTCTTTTCACCTAACTTTTGTTAGTTCAGTTAAATATCTGCGTATTTTGGTAAACTTTCTCCCTTCTCCTCTTGTAGCCACCACGTTTAAGATATTCTGGTCAACAAAGTAAAATAAATACAGTGGTTATCCATTTTAAATATAACTCAGATTTCAAAAAAGCCACTTAAGCGATGAAAGTGTCATGTGTAAATGTACACATGAAAGTGCCAAATTAAGAGTTCGCTAAAATTAGGTCCAATCATACAAATGTTTAAATAAGAATGTCTCAGTATACTGTGACTTACTATATGCTAAATGATAAGTATGATGACAGGTTCTCAGCTGCAAAACAAAATCTTTCAGGGTAAATAACCACGAGAACCAACCCAGCTCTAGGAAGACAACTAGCACCTAATACAAAATAAATTTAACACACTCTGTACCTGGGTGATCCTTAGCATGGCAGCACAAGCCACTCCAAACCCTGTCCTGCTGATGAAGCCCAGTTTCCACACACATACAGGATTTGAGCACGGCAAAAGTCTGCAGTCAGAGACGCCAGACACTGGTCTGGCTTTTTCCCACCCCAAACCAGTTCACATTTAAAACTCTGGTTTACCATCAGGGAGGTAAAGTGGGCTGGCTCACTCTGCCACCCACCCCCCACCCCGGCTCCCTTTCCCACTTCCCTCCTCAGGCCACACATGAAGGTAAAGCTATTGCACAGTAAGACAGGCGAAATGCCATTTCCTGTCTCATGCTCATACAAGAGCTGCACTTGGTGGGGGACTCTTTGCACAGGCACTGCATGAGGAGGCAACCCAAAACCTCTCTTTTGCCAAGGCTGTTCCCCTCAGACAGCAGTTAGATGCAACAGCACTTAACGTTGAAGCATCTTATATCCACCTGAAGGCTAAAGCTTACTGTTGTCATTTTTCCAGAACAGAACAAACCCAATTTTGAAAAAAGAGGGAAAGGGCACGCACGACCCCCAAGGGCAAAGCTACAGTCTCTTTACACCCATTCATATGGCCAGGGAAGCGATGAATTCGTGGCAATGCTACTTGCAATTTAACTGGGCATGAGTCACTTTCTAGATGAAAACAAACATTTTCAGTATGCAACTAACTACTCAACTGCAGATGAGATACCACAGCAGCAAAGAACATTAAAGGGCTCCATCTTGATACCCTAGGCACTGATTTCACTTACAGTGAAGCATGTACACCAGCACTGACATGACAGTGATCCCGCCAGAGTCTAAGAAAACAAAAATATTGTTACTCCAAGTAAAAATTAACCAAAATTGCTGAACGTAATAGCTGACCTTCACCCACGTACAGCTTTTGGAGCAAAGCATTTGAGCCACAAGGACTACAAATAGAGCCTATAAGCAAGGCCAGTCAGTGGCTGGGCTCTGCATTTGCTGGGAAGATGAGTACATCTAGCCCGAAACATCACACCAGCAGATGGAGGAGGCTGAAGAAATTCAAGGTCATCGAGGGAAACACTTCTGTCCTGGCCCTGAGATAAACCAAGACAGCGCTGTCTCAGTAAAGTGATAGCTGAAAAGAGGACTGGGACATGAAGAAAAAGCAGAAGATCAAACCTACTGCCTCCCGCTGCTGAATTTCAGCTGCTTGCTGAAGGGGAGACTTTATATATTCACCGTAAAGGAATGGTGCTTCCTCAAAGAAATGCTTCATTCTTTAGGTCACTCTGCTTCCTAGTGTAAACAATCCAAACAGCAAACCAGCATCAAAAGACATGCCAGTGTTTTACACAGGAAATGTTACTGAGATCAACTGCTGACTTTCAGTTAAAAAAAAAAAAAATAGCCTAAGGACTGGTATCTGTTGGTCTGGCCTCCCTGGCTCCTTGAATTCACTCAATTATGTCCAAAGAAAAGTCTTTTAAGGACACTTTAAAATATACTGGCACACACTTCATAACGGAAAGCTATTCTTCTGCTCTTCGTTCCTCTGACGGACAATCCCAGGAAGCTGCAACTCTTCAGATCTCTTGATCAGCTTCTCTTGCAATTGCAGTCAAGCGGCAAGATAAAAAAGGAAACAGTAGCTATAAAACAATTTTTAACACTACTTGAAAATCTATTTTTTCTTTAAGAGTTACATTGTACGGAAGACTAGAGAAAATGTACACAATTTCTCTCAAAAGAGAAACATTTATCACTTACATTTCAAAGTCTGTCCTTTCTTTTTAGCTTTAATGGTTTTTTTTTTCCTTCCACAGAACAAGAAGAGACCAAAAAAAAAAAAGTGATATATCGCGATCCCAGACAGCTTCCTGTCCTGGTTTGCATCAACAGTGTCATGAAATGAAGAATGACATAATATGCAATAGTTCCCCCGACTTTGAAAAACATATGTTAGGGTGGTGTATACACTCCAGAATGCTGCAGCCAAGAGTACACAACCGGAGCACTCAGTTTCCATTTGTGAAAAACCTCAGAAAAGCATTTTAAGCACAAGTTTAACTTTTAACACATCTTTATCCTACTGAGGTCGCATATCCTGAACTAGTGCTTAAGGCTTAACTGATATTTACTCCCTTTAAAAAGCAATTCTCTTTTGATGAGTTTTATTTCACATTCCTAAAGGTGAAATCCCAGCTAGACCAAAATTAGTATGAGGTCACTTTCTGCAGGGTCAGGATTTCACCCCCAGCTATGAATTTTCTTCAGATTAGCTTGGGACAAACTGTGTCCCCAGAGTCACAAGAGTACTAGATAAGTGGTACAAAACTTGTGTCCTTCGCTGCGCACCTCTGCCTGTAGTCCCTGTGAGAGAGTTGGGCTGTGTGGGGAGGGCAAAGGCAGCAAGAAGTCCAAGGGATATTAGCTAAAGCCTGCAACTGGACAAATCAATGACAAGCAGGTTTTTCACGAGGGAAGTTACATGCAAGACCTACAAGAGAAGAGCACAGACTCCAAATATGAGCTGGTCCCTCTTCCCCATCCTCCCCAGGCAATGTCAGAAGAACCTGGGGACCCAAGGTTTGCAAAAACACAATATAAATCAACAAATTTCACTTTTAGCAAAGCTTGTTTTTATTGTTTTTCATTATTTCAACTAGCTGCAGCAGCCAGCACACACGGATGGTTCTCCTGTTGCCATTAGTGGCAATCTTGATATGTTTTGCCTTACTGACGTCTGAGGAGGCATAGGAGACAGCAAAAGTGGTTGGATTATCACTTAGTAGTCCTAACCTGCAGATTTCCTTATTCTGATATGGATGAAATTATTTACGTGTTATTTCCTGAATTATACAGCCATTAACTGGAACTTGGAGGAGCTGCAAACTGGGCAAGAACCAGGGAGAAGAGAGATAAGGGTGCTCCAGATGATGACTTTCGCATGGCTGTGAAAGCATTGTGAAACTCAGCAGCGCACGTGCACTGTATGGGGAGGGGCTGACCGGGAGGACGCGATAGCTTTAAGTCCCTCTCCATCCTGCCCAATAAATCTGTGTCTGACAGATCCCCACAGGCCTGTATATCATTTTGTCTTTCTGTAATTAGGAGACCAGCTGCAATTCCTTGGCTAGAGCCCAGCCAAGCTTCCCATGCTCCTTCTACAAGCTTCTCCCAACAAACAGCACTAAGAAGCAAAGAAACTGTACACAAAATTTATAATGTGACAAACTTCCATGTGTGACCTCTGTACTAGGCAACCTGTGAATCTACATCAGCCTGACTCTCTGCATAAGATCATGACAAGAATAAAAATGGATCTGGACTGTCTATGAACTTTGTTTCCCACTCAGCCCTTCCCTTTTCCTGTCTCTCCACACATCAGCTACCATTTCTGATCAATTTGAATGAGCAACCAGCAGGGATCCCAAGATAAGTATGTACCATCTATAGCAGGGTAGATCTTTGTTTAATTCTGATGAAGATGCAGCTAGTTGAATATTTACTGGAGGGAAGCATACTGCCCCAGAAAATATTTTTACAGAGGACAAGTTAATCACAGGAGAGGCCAGTGTCAGAATTCACTTCCATTCTGTATATCAAAGATAATGAAATATAGCTTCTCACAATACTTCCCCTTCCTCTTTCCTCCAAGAAAAAAGTTACCCTTTCAGGAATTTGCTGGTATCTTGAGACTTGCCACTGGAAGTAGCAATTGCATGCAAGAAGCTGGAAATGAAGAATAAATCTAAACAGTGCATGCCGGTCTGCCACTGGTGATCTTAGGAACACTGAAACTTTAGCTGCTGTACTGTGTATTTTCCATCTGCTGCTCCCCATACTTCCCCCTGGAATGTTCCATTTAAAATTTAAAAAAAAAAGTATTACAAAAAAACCCCAAACAATCAGAGATTAAAATGATTCCCCAGCAGGCACTGAATTTCTGGGCTATACAGGCACCTGAGGTGCAGATTTGATTAAAGCTTGTGAGCTCAAGTTACCCTCAAAGCTTGGCACCCTTGGAATTCTCTCCCTTCAGAGGAAAGGTAAGGACCCAGTGCTTAAGGGCTGCTACAGCTCTGCCTGGAAACCTCCCCAGCCTGACTGCTGCCACTTCAGTGCTGCTCTGCTGCAGTAGCACAAGAACCAAAACTTACCCATCCAAGTTCACGCTCTTTGGAATGCCACAGTGGGGATGCTCCTAAACCCATTTCAAAGCTTATTTCCCAGCAAGTCTGTATAGTTTCCATGAGAAGCAGCATATTTCATCATCAACCTAACTCTGAAAATAGTAAACGCTGCTGAAGTAGCTTTGTATCAGCACAATGAGCTGGCAGAGCAAACATGAACAGCTGAAATCATCACTCCCTCCTGCTCTCATCCTAAGTCCCACATCCCATTTCCTCACTCTGTTTTCAATCACGTCCCCATTGCTTTCACCAGGGAGCAGCACTCCGTATTAAATCCAGGGCCTCTTCAAACCTAACTTGATGGGTAACAATGGGTCATATTTTAAATTAATATTGAGAAGACCATTCAAAAGAGATGAAAGGATGGTGGAAGAAAAAAAAAACATGTAATAAACCACCCCTGATTCACCCTACCTTTCATGACAGTGATCATGACAGCACGTTAGTTTGGTACAGGATACACTGGGGGCATCACGCTCTGCACTCCTACGGATGCTCTGCTATTACAGCAGAAGTCTCAGTAGCCAGAATTAGTTAAAAAAATAGAAGAAAGGACTGCCGGGAGTGACAAGTCTCTCAAGACGGTAGGGAGCACATTACGCTGCCACCAAGTACAGTCCACCTAAAAACAGTCCCTGCCATGATGCTTTGTTCTCTCCTGTAACAAGATATGGCAGATCACAGGTTTGCTGTGGACAGAAAATATTAGGAAAGGGTCTTTCTATGCTTCTGGCCTTACCCTCTCCCCAAAGCATGGTGAAATCATGTTGATGTGTTCCCCTGGTAGGTGCACCCTCTCTGTGTGCTGGGGCACAGGAGTGAGCGTGGGCAGGCTGGAGCCTGTAGCTCCTGGACCCCTCGAGCGCCTGAATGGGGAACAGCCGTGTGGCAAAGCCCTTGCTGCCGGAGCCATCTCAGACATGCCAAGAGGGAAGGCCACCAAGGTGAAACATCACCAGGGTTGGCTGCCCATCAGGGGCACAGAGGCTGAAGAGGCAGGCGACTGGTGATGTGGGGCTACCCAGTGTGCCACAGTAATGGTCCATCACCACTGCCCCACATGCACCTGGGATCCGTGAGCACCACTGTGCAAAGACACCAGCTTCTGGTCTTCCTTGCAAACCCTTAACTCACTACACAGCTCCAGCCCTCTAAAGCTGCGTGCAGACATGGCAGATAACACGGACAACAGCGAGAGCAGGCCCCTGGGGTGAGATTAGACTCCACCTATGCCTTCGAGGGTACCCGGCCCATCCAAAATTGCCCTGAAGAAGTTAGCCGAGGACTTAGGTAATCAATTTTGCTCGCTGCTCAGAGTGTCCTTTGCCCCCAGTTATTCATCACTGCCCTGCTTAATTCACCATAAAGGAATTCCTGAGGAACTGCCTTGCCGTCAGGAAGGCTCTGTTTATTCAAAGGAAAGACCAAAAAGCACTAATAATTGAATGATTTCATTTGGCACAGACTGCTTAATTTAAGCAGATTTCTTTTGCAAAGCAACAGCTTGGGGCAGAGGGAGAAATAAAATAGAAAAAAAAGGAACAATTAAGAATAATAAAATTCCTTTTTTGCCACCAGAAAACAAGTTCTGAATCTAGGAGAGACCACGTGCAGCGAGTGCTGCGACAGAAAGCCCTGCTTTGCTGTGGACCTGCCGGCGTCCCTGCAGATGCTGCTGCAAGAACCACCACTGCGAGTTCGATGTTGCTGGTCTCCCTTTGGCTTTATACTTTATACCAAGTTTCTCTTGGGGGGTGACTGGTGAAGAACCTGCTTCCTGTCCATATTTTTGATCAAACTTATGCTCTTTTATTTTCAAATTTTAAGATGGGGCCCCTTCCTGTCACAAAATGTCTGAATATATTGCCCAGTACTGGCAGAATACAAATTATTATTAAAACAACACATGCATTAGCACTCATATTGTCTTTTTAATGTATTATAGCAGTCTAATGGTATTTCCCTTACTCAACATTTTCTACCCCATTTTATCCTCATTGCAAGCAACCACTCTACGCAGCAAAAATGCCAGCTGCTATAATGCAAACAAACTGTTTATGCTTGCAATGGTATCAGGATTCAGTATTTGCAGAGCTGTGGTATAAGATGTTAAACAGAATTTTCAGGACTCTCTCTGGGTAATTTCTGCTTAACCTTTATATTTCCTCCCCCCAACCCCCAGCCCTGAAATTCAGAAAAGGAGAGTTATAGGCCAAAGACACAGCAGAGCCTCAGAAAGAAAGGTGCACATTTAAAGTATTTCAACTCTAACCCAGTGATTATAGTATGAACCTAGCATTTTATTTCCCAAAACATAACGCAGGACAATGAGACTAAAACTAAGTAAGAGGACATTTGATAGAAAGCCAGGGAAAAATTGGAAGCATAGCCCGCAAGTTTTGCAGCATAATGATCTCTCTCTGATAATATCTTCCTCCTTCTTGCAAAGCCACATTAAAACATAGGTTGCACAGACACAAATAGATATCCCTCTACCGCAGCCACTTGGCTTTATTATATCACCAAGTTTAGCATTCGTCACTAGTCACATCTCTAAATAAGCATCACGGTAGGAGTTCTTTTCAAGAAATCCTTCCGCAACATGTTGTTCCTGGCCTGTACCATGTACTTACTGTCAGAGGCGCAAAATAATAGTTTCCAAATTATTTGTATGAAAGCTTCACACTCTGTCAATTAAAGCAGGAAATGGGATGTTAAAGAAAAAGCCCACACTCAGATTTTCCATAAAACCTTTGCTATTAATACACCCAGATTCACTCCACGCTGTGTTTATGATTAGAAGCCTTTGCGGAAACATCAGCTGGTTAATAATCATCTACATCTGTCACAATATCCCATTTATGTCTCAGCCTACATCCTTCCATTGTTTCATTAGCTACCTTTGATAAATGATTGTCAGAATTATTTCCTCTTTGTTTGCAGGAACAATCTGACGATGAAAGAGAAGAAAATAACTCAGAAGGTGATGCTGACTTCCACCACTATTGGGATGGCAAATAAAATAGAGTTTTAAAGGTCTCGTGCATTGTTCCGCCAATAAAATGAAGTGTTTATTAACTAGGTTTTACAGCCCAGCCCGCCCCTTAAGTGTTTAAGGGTCTGACCTGACTGGCACCAGGAGGTCTGTCCTTTCTCAGGGTTCATCCCAGGACCAAGATGCTGGAGGGCACAGGTACTTCGCTGAGGGACCGGCCGCTGCTGCCAGCCGCTGCCCTGGCTGCTAGCAGGGGCCCAAGGCAGCAGGTCTCAGTGGGACCCCTAATCAAACCTTCGTCCTGGGGACATTTACAATCCACGACGCCACAGCTACCTAGCCTGCAACAGGGACTGAGCCCAGATGCCCCTGCAGATGTTTGGCCGGTAAAGGCACAGATGGGTTCAGTACTTTCATGACCGATATACCAAAATCTCTGTTCTGCTAAATTCTGTAAGTGGACAAAAAAAAAAAGCTACAGACCTCAATTTTTCCACAGACTGGAAGAAATTGGTAAGACAAAAATGCAGTCTGTGACTTTGACAAGACAAAAAGGGAGGGAAAAGTACAACATACATTTTGCAGGCAACAAAGACCTAGGACCACATTCAGAGTCAGGACAGCTTCCACAACGATTTGCTCCACTGCAATCCTCATTTTGTTATTTTAAACTACGCACGCAACCATTTTCCTTCCAGAGGTAACATGTTCTTCTTTGACCACCCAGGAGTCTAGGGGCTGTCCTGGTGGGCTGAGCCCAGGAAGCCTGAAGGGGAGCATGCAGGCACAAGGATACACGGGCTGCGCTTTGAAGCCCTGTCACAGTCTTGGCAAGGAAAAAAACTACCCCTCATGCCTACCCTACAGGGACCCCAGGCCCCCACCTTGTAGGGGATTTGCTTCCCCTCCAGCCAATGCCCCGGGGATGGAAGCAACTGGGGCACACTGCTCTAAGGCACTTGGGGCTGACAAGTAATGCTACCCAGCACAAAATGCTACCCAGGGAACAACTAGCACTATTGAAAGTTAATGAATAGAGGTGATAAGAGAGGTAGCATTACCAGTGCCGAATGTCCCCTTTTAAAAGGGCCAGATTGCAGCCAGAGGCAAAACACGTTTCTAGACACCAGGTGAGAAGCAGAGGAAAGATGGTTCTTAAATACATACAACGGGTGTCTACAGGCTAATCTGCTGAAAACTTACTGCTGAAACTACTCAAGTGATGTAAAAAGTCATTAAGAACCAGCAAACACTGCTGAAAGCAGCATTTCAGGCTAGCTTTTGATGATGCTTGCTGCGTATTAAGGCATCTGATGCACCCAAAAGCAGTAAAAGGAAAAAAAATAACCCAATAATAACAGTGTGCAAAGTATTATCTGAACCTTCATTTGTGAGCAAGATAAACACTGGTTCCACTCAAACCACCTACCCCATCTTTTGTTTTGCTGTTGAAAAAGACAAGCTCAACTTCAGTTAATTCTCCCAAGTACTTTAACTAATCAAGTCTTAAACACAAACATTTGACCAAGAGAGAAGAAAGCGTGAAAACAAAACAGCATTGTTTGGCATAGTGTCAGGCAGGAGAAATATTTGTGAAGTGCAATAGACGCAAGGAAACAGCGTGTTCTGTGCCGAGGGAGAGTTTGCCATTCTCCATGGCCACCATGGGACCAGCCCACCCAGCCTAGCCTCGTGCTGAGCAGCGAAGATGTTGGCAGTTTCTAATCGAAGGGTATGAAGAACAGATCCTTCAACATGACTCAGAGTTCTGCCCCAAAAGTGGGTGTTAGAAGAGCCTGCTGCCTGGAGCTGACTTTTGGGTAGGTTCACAGGCAGGTCAACAGCACCCAGCTCCTTGCCTGCAAACAATATCACTCCCAAAACCAAAAACCTTTGCCAACACACTTGTGAAGGAGAAGACAGACTGAGGACTAGCTAGAAGAGATAGCGTAAGAGAAGAATAGGGCAGTCTGAGCTGGGACCCAGGAAGGCATGGCACAAGCAGACGGTTGGCTACACCTTGAGACCTTGGTGGCACCAAGCCCTGCAACCAACAAAGCTGCCCACAGGGACCACGTGGTTGCTCTCATCCTGTTATGTGCTCACTTCAGGCAACATGCAAGTCCATGACAGCATCATCACAAGCTATGCCAGTAAGAGTAAAACTATACTCCCCCCAGCCCTCAATGAAGGACATAGCAATGTTCAATTCCAATTTACATCAAAACTTAGATGTCTGTAAAACAGACAGGTTTCAAGTGGTTCCCCATCCCTCCTCCTTGCTCTTCCTGCACAGTTTAACTGTGAGCATCCTCACAGCAGGAGAAGCACAGTTCCCAATCTACAGAAACCAGCCCAGGCCAATCCCAGGCACAGGGAACTACACCAACAAGCCACATACAGGCAGCAACCAGAGCCAAGGCTGGCCACCAGCTGAATGCCAGGACAGCCATGTCCACTGTTACACAAACACCCAAACCCAAGAGCCCGCTTTCGGAAAGGAAAGCCGAAGCCATCACTGCAGTGCAGACCTCCCTGGGCTGGATCTAGAAGCAACAGAGACAGTAGCAGATGTCTGATTCCTGACAAAGGCAACACACAAGGGAGAAGCCTCTAAGACCACTCTGTGGCCAGGACTGCTCCTCTGTTCCCTGCTACCCCCAGCACTTCTGCACCCTGGGAGCAACCCAGCAGCCCACCCTGGCCTCCCTCCAAGCTGCACAAGAAATGCCCTGGGAGCTTCCATGGAAACAAGCCAGTCCATGAAAAAGAAGAGCTGAGGACTCACTGCCCATACCAACCAAGTATTGTGCCTCTGGGCACTACAACCACATCATTTAATCCTTCTCTAGGATTCTCTGAGGTGAGGATAGAAGGGGGGTTGGACTGGATGATCTCTAGAGGTCCCATCCAAACCCTACCATTCTATGTGAAGCAGACAGACAGGTATGTCCCACAACAGTTAAAGCTGTTGCTTTGATCATTATTTCACAGAAAACTATAAAGTAAGAGCACCTATTCAGACTCATGATGTCCTTGTCAAAGTTTCAAAATAAAATAATGCCAAAGAAACACCCAGTTCCTGCACACCCGTTAAAGCACACAGCCCCAACAGACAGCAGAGATGGCCTTCCACACACCCACTTCTGCAGAGCGACTGAGAAAACATCAGGCCGTTCAGTGTCCTACAACTACCTAAATTCTGGGTTTAGATTAATTTGACTTCATTGAACCATGATTTGAGAAGCCACAGTTCAGTCACAAAAACAGAAGATACACACAAAACAATAAGGACTTGTTCAAAAGACTCAAAAGCAGCTCCCAGCTTCAAATATTAGATGCAATACCACTGTTTTGCACCTTTGGTTACATTTAGCTTCTCCAATGGCAAATTGAAGAGTATTTAATCTGCCTAGGAGGGGTTGTTAAGAGTGTCTGATTAACAAGCAGGTCTAATAAGGCCAGACTCGTATCTGAACAAGACCATTTCTTTGTAAATACAGCAGGTAACCCCATCTCTGTGAGCAGCACTAGCTCAACAGACATAAGATCTACAAATAAAAGGTAACTCATATCATACTTCACACTGTGTTCACACTCATAATTCATCCTAAAAGTCTTTAACTACGCTTGTTCATGCAAGCTATCAAGAGGCATCTCAACAGCAGTGTGATTCACAACTTCACAGGAATGTTGGTGGAAGGTTTTCGTTATCACTGTGAACACTGATAATTGTATCGCTACTGAGAATAACTTGCAGAAAGGCAGCATGTAGTAATGCTACATGAGTTTTCTGCATCTGAAAAAGGGAGAAGTTTCCTCTTCTGAAATCGACAGCAAACGTATGAACCTCCTGGATCAGTTTCTAATCACTGGGTTAGTGCCACTTTGTGCAGGCTTATGTTTGCTGCGAATATGTCAACAAGCTTTTGTGGTCTGTAAAAACTCGCTGCAGCACCTTGGACATTTTCAAACGTTTCTTACATAAAGAAAAACAGTATGTGTTAATCAGAGGTTAACTACTGGTTAAGCCCTGTAAGAAGTACAGAGGGATAAATCACAAAGCAAAACTGTCATAAGAAAAATAAAGCCTTTTTTCTTTAAAAACAAACAAACCAAACAAAACACAACAAAACCAAAAAAAACCCAACAGTATGTCTTAGTACAAATGTTTGTGTGTTGTCTCTGCATCAGACAAATGCTCTGCAGCCCTTCACACACCAGAACAATGGCTCCCGAAGTGACAGAAATGGCACCATCCAAGAATCTTAGCAATACCACATCGTTTCCTGAAACCACCACAACCATAAACAAGTGTGGAGAAGGCAGCCTGAAATGGCATTTTGACTCCATCTGTGCAGCAACCGAATGGTGCACGAGGGCCAGTATTTGCTCCCACTTGGAGATGGCACGCAGTTCTGCCACGCAGCCCAAACCTTGCCAAAGCACCACTCGGACACCCGCTGAACGGCTCTTCCGTGATGGGCATCTCCAGCAGCGAGCAAAGAGGAGGGTGGGATTCATCTCCTCTGATGTAACTTTGTAAGTTAACCAGCAATCCAAATTCCTGCTACAGTTTGTGGAACGAGCCAGGCATTTCAAAGACTAATTCATCCCCTTCTCAATAAGCGCCAGCGATAGCTGGGTGCTCGTACTAGCTGTTCTCTTCTGAGTAATCTTGCAGCCAGGACAGAAGCATGCCTCCTCTCTTGCTATGAAGATACAAGCTACTCTGTGAGGTTGTTTCAGGTTTCCTCCCAGCCCAATAACATACTCATCAACACTTTCAACTGCTGCTGTTCCTGGAAACAAGCCTTTCCTCTTCTGTGACAAGTTGCACATCTTGCAGTAATTGAAAAAGGAGAACACTAGATAAGGGTATCCTGTCTGCCTTGAAATAACTCCCCTACTTCCTTTTCCAAGATAAGAAACAGCTGCACGTACGGACACTACTGCACAAAAACTCTCTCTCTTTAAGGAAAAGCCTAATAGAAAATTCAAATAGTTTCTACAGCTAGAAGAATACTCATGGGTGTAGCCTGATGCAGCCATTCAGGTATGTTACAACCTGAGCAACGAGGGGGTGCCGTCGAGCTGTCCAAATTACATACAAGCTTTGTGTCCCATTCGGAGACTGAGCTCACAGTTGCCTTTTTGCTCACCAAGTAATTATAAAACTTGAATTACACTGTATATCGATTTTCTTTCCTGTGCTTCCCCCATTCTTTTTCTACCGCCTGGCTCTTCCCACACCCTTATCTCACTGCATCGCCTGGCTTTTGCGACCTGGCCTTTAGGATACGGGTAACTTTTTCTGCTACAGCTGCCTACTACAAATCTCTCGTACAAGGGGAACTGAGGACATCTGAGCCGATGGCTGTGAGACGGCCAGATGGCTGTGCTGTCGTCTACGGGTTTATGTGGGCTTTCTCCCACTCACATCCTTGGACTTCAAGTTCCTCTACTCACCCCAACTAGCAGGAGCATCAGCTTCTGTTTCATTTCTTTATTCTGCCTGTGTCCTGGCATCAAAACTAGCTTTGAGCACTCTTTGAACAGCTGATTTTCTCTTCCACTGCAACAAGTTCATTAAAGAAGACAAAACGAAGCTGTGAATATGAACAATTTATTACAGAGAGCATGGACTGATGCTCCAAAAATCAGACAAAATCAAGACCAGTTTTCCCCTGCAACAAAGTTATTTGTAGCTACCCGCCTCCCTCCCTCTGGAAAGCCTCCCAGGCTAAATGCACCAGGAGACTCAAAACGTTGGTTTTTCATTGCCCTGACACTAGAGAGGACAAGCACAAACGTGTCCTAACTGCCAGCCGAGAGGACAAGAGGGACTCCAGAGGTGATGCAAACCATCACACACCCCCAGCATACAGGTAAGTGGAGCGAGGTGCTGCCTGCCCAGCTTGCCTGCACCCCTCAAACCGGACCTTTCCCTCACCGCTTCAAAGACTTGGACATGGGAGAAGGCCATTGTCAGGCCCTTTTTTAAGGGCATTAAGAAGGGCTCACCCAAAAGACAGCTCTTCATGTATTTTGACACCCTGTCTTCCAGGAAGGGTTATCCTCCCACCAGCCCCGCTACTTCAACAGGCTTTCCAGTAGGTGCCAGCATCATGGGGGATACCCTGGGAGGGAACCCCCATTCTGGCAGCTGCTCTAACGGCTCCTGGCTGCTATCTGGGGACCCAGGCAGACCCCAGCACCAGCTGCTAACAGGAACCCCACCCCTGGCCACTGCTGCTCCCTGACATACTCGATACTGCACAGCCCGTCCCTGAACGCTCCATTATCTTACTGAAAACATCTGAATGCATTTTCACATCGAAACTCCAAAGTACAAGGTCCAAGACACAGCTGTCCTTCTCAAAGGTGCAAGGAGGGAGATTTGATTTGTACAAGTCCCATCATCCACCTAATAGGAAAAACGCATCGTCGCATTTTGTAATTATATGCACCTACCATCTTCCTGCCTTTAGCCAGGAATGTTCCAATTGTGTATTTGCACATTACATTGCTGAATTTAGGCGATAAACTCCTCTGAACACGTGACACATTTTGATCTTTACCAGCAAAAGAACTACTCCATTCTGTGTCTTCCACGCTGGCACACCTGAGAACCAAAATGAAGTCCGCATTTTTCCATTTGGCTGAAAAGCACACCCTACAAATAGGTCACAGAATAAAACATCACAGGTAGGAAAAAAATTACAAGCTTTGAAAGTAGCTCAAACAATTTCCTTAAATAAAAGGAAATTTACATTTCTTCTCCTCATGCAAATTGTCATTTTTGTGCTGTCAGTTTTAATTTTTAGTACAATTTTTTTTTTTCAGGTGTGCATGAAGAAATAGAAATGGCACTACGACTAAAATACAGGCACCAGACAAGTCAGAAATCTTTTAAACACAAATCAAATATTCATTGATTTATTTAACTGAACAAAGATAATAATTCTATCTTTCATGAATATTGTTGGAACTTTTAGAGAACCACTTTGTTAAGTTACTGAAAAGAAAGACATATGGAATTTGAAGAAATTAAAAAGGAAGGCCAAACCTGAAAAAGAGAACAAAAAAGGAAAAGCAGAATATTCTTTTCATATATAAAAGGTTGTTATGAAGAGATTTGGGATCAGCTGTTGGCCAGCCTCATCAAGAATAGATGAGAAATAAATCAGCTTCATTTTCAGCGAGGAAACCTTTGCACAGATGGCAGGGAAAGCTTTCTAAGTGTAAGGACATGTAAGACCAAGCTACTTTAGGAAGGTTACATATACAGATGATTTAGCAAAGAAAGGCAACGTGGGAGGGAAATGACGTATTATCCCTTACAATGGTGCTAAAAGCCTCCAGTAACCGACTGTGCCAAAATGAAACAAAAAATAGTTGTTGCAAGATTCAGCAGGTTGGATCCATTTTTACAGGAAATAGGCAAAAAAGAAATCATTTCCAAACAAATAACAGAGCTTACAGCTAACAGCTTTGAAATTTTTAACACTGCGTTGGCTTTAAAATAGCCCTTTGAGATTGAGACTAAATTTTGGGAAAAATCATAGTATAAAATTTCCATAAGCTTCTTGCACAAGAGATTGGAAAAAAGCATCCATTAGCTGACAGTACAGGTCTGCACTCTTTCTTTTCTTCTAATGAAAACTGATCTTCATGACAAAGTCAGTCTTCTGTATGACATACAGAATGTTTCACCACATTTTCGCCAAAAACTAAGCTACCACTTCGAAGTGTAACACTTGCTCTTTTCTTTCCACAGTCTAGACAGAAGCGGTGACTCCCTAAACTAAGGTTTCCAAATCCTTTCAGTTATAAAACCTTGGTTTAAAAAGTTTCTCAACATTTTAACTAACGACACGGTTCTGACTTGGACTGTTAATAACTACTACTGTTTGTTGCAGGAGGCAATGCTCAGCACTACAATCAGATTGCTGTCTCTGTCCCAGCAGGGCAAGTCTTCCTCAAAATTGCCAACGGCGGGGGG
>NW_010251919.1:2524-2986 GCF_000690775.1 Eurypyga helias | reverse complement strand
ATGTTTCTAGTTCAGGGAATTCAGGAATTTCATGCTGGATTTTTAGAACATTCATAATTCCTTTGTCCATGCCGTGTCTCTTCTTTAAATCCAAGCCTTTGCACACACAAGGTCTTGGACATGTGTTACCTTATGGCAAGATTCCTTATGGCAAGATTCCTTATGGCAAGATTCCTTATAGCAATAAGGAGCTTGCCTGGTGCCACACCTGGGGTGCTTTAACCCAAGTGTGAACCAATGATCTCAGCAAGGGACACAGACAGGATGAGTTGGAACAGTTACTGTTGGGGTCAGGGCGGGGACACTGATGGAATCTCTTGCCAAAGCCTGGTGGTAGAGCTCAGTCCATCTGGTCTTCAAGGACAGCATCTTCCAAGCACAGCAATGATAGAGATCCAAACTCAGTCTAAACTTGAAAGGCAGTTCAAGGGAACCGTAAACGTTGTTTTACCACTCCAGGCA
>NW_010251919.1:0-2460 GCF_000690775.1 Eurypyga helias | reverse complement strand
TCTTTCACAGAATCACAGAATTACTAAGGCTGGAAAAGACCTATAAGATCATCTAGGCCAACCATCAGCCCAACACTGTTGTATTCACTAGACCACGCCCTCAAGCGCCATGTCTACAAGTTCCTTGAAGACCTCCAGGGATGGTGACTCCACCACCTGTCTGGGCAGCCAGTTTCAATATCTGACCACTCTTTCAGTAAAGAAGCTTTTCCTAATACCTAATCTGAACCTCCCCTGACACAACTTGAGGCCGTTTCCTCTTGTCCTGTCACCAGTTCCCTGGAGAACAGACCAGCACTTGCCTCCATACAACCATCTTCCAGAGCTGTAGGGAGCCATGTGATCTTCCCTCAGCCTCCTCTTCTTCAGGCTAAACACCCCCAGCTCCCTTGGCCACTCCTCATCAGACTTGTTCTCCAGACCGTTCTGCACCTGTGTGGCCCTTCTCTGGACACGCTCCAACATCTCTATCATCAAGCTCTGGTCTTGAGGTGTGGCCTCACCAGTGCCGAGTACAGCCGCACAATCCCTGCCCTGCTCCTGCTGACCACACTGTTCCTGACACAGGCCAGGGTGCCCTTAGCCTTTGTGGCCACTTGGGCACACGCTGGTTCAGATTCAGCTGCCGACAACCAACACCCCCAGGTCCTTTTCTGCCTGACAGCTTTCCAGCCACTCGTCCCCAGGCCTGTACCGCTGCCTGCAGTTGTTGTGACCTAAATGCAGGACCCGTCACTTGGCCTTGTTGAACCTCATCCAACTGACCTCAGCTCATGGATCCAGCCTGTCCAGGTCCCTCTGCAGGGCTCCCCTACCCTCCAGCACATCAACACTTCCACCCAACTTGGCATTCTCTGCAAACTGGCTGAGGGAACACTCAATCCCCTCCTCCAGTTTATTGATAAATATGTTAAACAAGACCAGCCCCAAAACTGAGCCCTGGGTTCTGTTGGTGTAAAGGAATTTTCCTAGTCTATAGTGTAGCTTTAGATATGGGGTTTGGGGTCTTGTAAGAAGTGCAGAAATACTGCTCAACAGGCCGAGAATGTTTGTTCTCAACCTGTTCCTTGTACAGACCCACCCAGGGCTGGCTTAAAACCCAGTCAAGCTAATCATGTAGAGACAGTTTCAACAGAGTGTGATTGATTAATTAAGCACTGATGTTTGCTAGACAAAAGGTACAAGCTGCTTGCTTTAGTCAAACCCTTAATAGTACACCTTGAAGCCTGTCTCAGAAATGTGCAAGACAGAAATGTCAGAAAAATGATTATGGAGACGGTGACCCGAATAAAACCCTGAAACTGAAACATGAATTGGAATCAGAAGAATGCAGCTGAGACAGGGCTTGGGATAGTCATTGATAAACGATGAACTTTGGGGACTGAAAGGCTGAGTGGAAATTTACAAAGAGTTCCGACCTTATGCAATGGGTATTGAATAGTATATTAACTGTGCGAGATCTTGGGCCTTTTGCCATTCACTGAGGTGGTGGCCCAACTCTGAGTTGTTAATAAAGCAAACCTAGTGGTACCCTCTTCTGGTATGTAATTTCCTTGAACAGATTTGGCGACACAGATAGGACCCTAGGACACGAGGAAGCGAAGCGAGAAAATTCTCTGCACTAACCTGTTACCAAAGCTCAATTGCTGGCAAATACCAGGTGAGTTCACCTGAGAGACTTGAGCATGAGTAATTCCAGACAATACTGGGAGTACGCTTTTGTTTAAACCTGCTAAAGTTTAGGTGAGTAAATATAGAAAATAGGAAATGTGCCCAGTGTTGAAAGGGGAACATCCCTTGAGGTTTTGGAGCATTGGAAAAAGGTATCCCCGGCACAACCTTACAGAAATGGAGACTGATTACATTGTGCCAGGAGGAATGGCCATTCCTAACTTGAACCAGAGACGGAGGACCTATGGATGTGAGGCCTCCTAAAAGAACTTCTAAGCCTCATAAACAAAAATTTTTGAGAATAATTTTAGAAGAAAGTGGCAGCCAGGATATTGATTATTGCTATATATGGTATACTTGGGCTCAACAGAGGTGTAAGTCACTTAAGACTAGGGTAAGCCCACTTTCCCAAGGCTGAGGAAACTAACCTGACCACTGCAGGAATGTACCCCATGTAATTGGAATACATTCCTAATCCAAGAGCGTGACCGGGGGCTCCTCCAGAGGTCCCGACAGTCGCTGCGGTAACGAGACATGAACCTTGGAAACAAGGGGATTTGGTCATGTGGCAAGGAAAAATGCTGAGATTAAGAGATGATGCTGAAAAATGTGCACAAATGTTATCTGGAATGATTACTGATTACACTCCCAGCTGAGTCACCTGAGAACACTGCTCAGAGAAGTGTTCCAAGCAGAAGAGAGAGAGAAGATCTCTCAAAAGGAGGGGGAAATTGTTCAAAGAGGCCAGGGGTTACATGCATGACCCGATCATAGAATAGAATCATAGAA